>NW_018219955.1:272702-274001 GCF_001263595.1 Phalaenopsis equestris
AATTTATCTTTCCTGTTGATTTCATTGTGCTATATATGGAGGAAGATAAAGAAATACCTATCATTTTGAGGAGACCTTTTGTAGCTACAGGAAGAGCAATGATAGATGTGCAAAAAGGGGAATTAATAATGTGCGTCAATGATCAAACTGTTACTTTTAAAATTTCAAGATCAATGAAATATCCTGCAAAAGGTAAAGATGATGAATGTTATAGAATGGATGTTATAAGATATCTGAGTGAATATCATTTCAAAACTACTTATGAAGAAAAATCTAAAGAAAAAGATTTGGAACACGAGCAAGGAGAGGAATAAGATCAATGTGAAGATCCTTTTAAGAAAGATTCAAACTATGTTCGAGAAAGTTTTGAAATTCTCGACACTATAGAAACAGATAAATCATTTTGTTCATCAATTGAAAAACCTCCAGGACCTGAGTTAAAGTTACTTCCTGATCACTTAAAATATGCCTTTTTAGGAGATTCCTCTACTTTACTAGTTATAATTTCCTCAAAGTTAACGATGGAAGAAGAAGATAGATTGATGAAAATATTGAAAAATTTTAAGAAAGGCTTTGGATGGACAATTGCTGATATTAAAGGAATCAGTCCTTCAATTAGTATGCATAGAATTTGTATGGAAGAGAACTGCAAACCCATGGCTGATCCTCAAAGAAGATTGAATCCTGTTATGAAAGAAGTTGTAAAGAAAGAAATTTTAAAGTGGTTAGATGCTGGAATTATCTACCATATTTCAGATAATGCATGGGTTTGTCCAATTCATTGTGTTCCTAAGAAAGGAGGAGTAACTGTGACTGTAAATGAACATAATGAGCTAATACCTATGAGACAAGTTGTAGGGTGGCGAATATGCATTGATTATAGAAAATTAAATCTTGCCACTAGGAAAGATCATTTTCCACTACCCTTTCTAAATCAAATGTTGGATAGACTAGCTGGGCATAAATACTTTTATTTTTGGGATAGATATACTGATTATCACCAAATACAAATAACTCCTGAGGATCAAGAGAAAACAACGTTTACTAGTCCTTATGGTGCTTTTTCTTTTAGAAGAATGCCCTTTGGTTTTTGTAATGCCCCTACTACATTTCAAAGATGTATGATGACAATTTTTTGTGATTTAATTAAAAAAGGGATTGAAGTATTTATGGATGATTTTTCAGTGTTTGGAACTTCATTTGACTTATGTTTAGAACATTTATCGAAAGTTCTTAAGCGTTGTGAAGAAACAAATTTAGTTCTTAATTGAGAAAAATGCCAATTTATGGTAGCAGGAA
>NW_018219955.1:274259-288132 GCF_001263595.1 Phalaenopsis equestris
TTAGGTCAATGATGATAAAATTTTCAAAGTAATTTACTATGCTAGTAAAACTCTAAATGAAACTCAAATTAATTGTACAACAACTAAAAAAGAGTTATTAGCAATAATATATGCCTTTGACAAATTTAGATCATATTTATTTCAAATTCACTGTGTAGTGCATACAAATCATCTGCTATTAAGTACCTAATGAAAAAGAAGGATGCTAAACCTAGACTTATAAGATGGAGTCTTCTTTTGCAAGAATTTGATTTTGAAATAGTAGATCGCAAGGGGATTGAAAATCAAATGCTGATCATTTTTCTAGGCTTGAATTAGAAAAACCACTCTATTTTGATAAAGAAATTAATGAACATTTTCCAGATGAAACATTATTCAATATTAAAGAGTGGCATGTTCCGTGGTATGCCGACATTGTGAACTTTCTTGTTAGTAATATTATACCCTATGGAATGACATACTAACAGAAGAGGAAATTTATTTACGAAGCTAAGACTTATTTTTGAGATGACCCATTTTTATATAAACAAGGAAAGAATCTGATTATTTGAATTGTGTACCATTAAAAGAAACTTATGAAATTATCCAAAAATGTCATAAATTTGATTTTGGGGGACATTTTGGTGTTAATACAACAACATACAAAATTTTAAAATCTGAATTCTATTGGCCTACTATTTTTAGAGATGTTAATACTTATATAAAAAATTGTGATAGATGTCAACGAGTAGGCAATATTTCTAGAAGAAATGAGATGCCCGCCAATTATATACTAGAATTTGAAATATTTTATGTTTGGGGATTATATTTCATGGGACCCATTTATACCATCTCTTAGGAATTTATATATTTTGTTAGCAGTGGACTTTGTTTCCAAATGGATAGAAGTTGTTGCTTACCTCGTTGTGATGCTCAAGGTGTTGCATAATTTTTGAAAATGAACATATTTTTTATAGATTTGGGATGCTGAGAGTTATCATAACTGATGGGGGAAGTCATTTTAGAAATGTCATAATGGAGAAGTTATTAAAAAAATATCATGTAAACCATAGACTTGCTACTTCTTATCATCCTTAGATAAGTGGTTTGGTTGAATTATCCAATTGAAAAATTAAAAGAATTATGAAAAAATCTATGAATCCAACAAAAATGGATTGGTTAGTCAAACTTGACTATGCTTTGTGGGCTTATAGGACTGCATATAGAACTCTTATAGGAATGTCCCCATATAGGCTAATATTTGGGAAAGCTTGTCACTTACCAGTTGAACTTGAGCATAAAACATATTGAGCCATTAAAGAGTTTAATTAAAATTTGAAAGATGCTGGTGAGAAAAGATTTTTGCAATTAAATGAGCTTGAAGAGATAAGAAATGAATCTTATGAAAGTGCTAAGATTTACAAAAAAAAGATGAAAAGGTGGCATGATCAAAAGATTCTTACTAAAAATTTTCAGCTAGGGCAACATGTTTTGTGATATGATGTAAGGTTAATATTATTCCTAGGTAAACTTAATTCTAGGTGGATGGGCCCATTTATTGTGATGAAAGTTTATCATTATGGAACTATGGATATTAAAGATTTTATGACTGATAAAGTGTTTAAAGTGATTGGTCATAGACTAAAACCTTGTTTTATAGGGGATCAACATAAATTTAATGAAGCAATGATGTTGGGTCAACCGGAATAAGCACTGGTTACATCGGGCTGACAAATAAGCACTGGTTAGAATAAGCACTGGTTATGTCACGCTGACGACATTAAACCAAGTGATTTCTGGGAGGCAACCCATAGTTATCAGTGTGTTTTACTTTGATTATCGTTTGTGTGTGATTAAGAAAAATTAGGGTAGTATTTTTAAGCTATTTTGTGTTAGTTTTGATTTTAAGACTTTATTTAGTAACCTAGACATGTTAGAATGAAAATTTAGATGTTAAGTTGACTGGTGCAAAAATGTGCACTGGCGCTTAAGCGCCAAGATTCGATGCTTAAGCGCAGTAGTTAAAAACCATGTGCAAAATTAAGATTCTAAAAGGTTTAACTGGCAATTAGTTTGTAAAAACGTGCCAATCCAGTTCCTAAACATGCTTAAAAGTTATTTGAGGGATTTAGGCCTATAAATAGAAGGGTTTTGGAAAGGAATTTCACACCAGATCATTTTCAGCCCTAACAGTCTAAAAGAAAGAGAGATTTAGAGAAAATGTCTTCATGGGAGATGGATTTGAAGAATAAGGAAGAGACCATGAGGAAGAGATTCTTTAGTCAAATTTAGTCAAAGTTTTAGTCAAAGTGCACAAGAGATGTATAACAATTTCTTACCCGTTAGTGTTGAAAAAATATCGAAAAAAATCAACAAAATTGAGACTATTATGACTTTTATTAAGACCAAGGTAATTGTGATTCATGCTCATCTTGAGCATATTGGATGGCAATTAAAAATGCAATTTATTCATACTAGTTATATAGTGGAAGGGGATAAGGAGATGTTTATTAAGCAAAAATGGATTGAAGAAGATAGTATCAGAGCTCGTTACCACCGTCCGTTTTATCAACTTTATATTTTCATTGCCCCAGGAGAGACTAATGAAAAACCAGAGTTTGTCCTAACAAATGAAGAATGGAATTAAGTTTTATGTTAGAATTTATTTATTGGGAGTTGTTGTTTAATGTGTTATGTGTTAAGAGTTAAATACTATTTTTTGGAGTTTATGTTTGTTAGGTGTTTGTGCTTAGAAGATTTTCTCATCCAAGACTATTTAAAGTGAGAAATATGTGTTACATGTATTTGTAATAGTTTGTGAATTACTATATGTGTTTTTTTGTGTGAAAATTAGTGTTATTTTTAGCCTTGAATTAAATTGAGTTATATGGAGAATTTTGAGAGAAAGGAGAGTTGTAGGAGATGAAAAATGGTTTTTTAAGTGTTATGAGACCATTTAGGGGTGGTGTACTTAGGCAAATAATGTATTTTACTTAAATTTTAAAATCTCAAAAATCGTGTACTGGCGTCTAAGCGCCACATATCACGCTTAAGTGCGATGTAACCTAAGAGGCAGGAACCTAAGCGCCACTTATCCGCGCTTAAGTGCCGGTTCACAAAAATCGGTTTCGTGAATGGTTAAAAGTGAAAAATTTACCTAAAAATCGCCATTTTTCACCGTCCCATCACCTTCAACCTCTCAAGCAAAAATCGGTTTCGTGAACGGTTAAAAGTGAAAAATTTACCTAAAAATTGCCATTTTTCACCGTCCCATCACCTTCAACCTCTCAAAATCACAATTTTGGAGAGCTAGGGCACACTATTAAGTTGAGATTTCTTGGTGGATCAAGAAAAATTTGCTAGATCCGGATTTTTTAAGGTAAGAGCTTTACTTCTATCCAAAAAATATTGGATTTTCACCATGCATTTTGAATACATTTGGAAGAATTCAAAAAAAATCTATTCATGGTGAAAAATGAGGAAAAATATATGGAAATTGCATAGGAAGTGTAGTTTAAGCTTTTAGAAGTTTAGTTTAGTAATTTATACTTGATTTTTGAGGTTATTTTTGGAATTTTATAAAATTTGTAGAATGGCACCAAGAATGAAGAGGAGTAAAGGAAAGAGCCCTTTTGATTGAGCAAATCTGTTAGTTCGAAGGCTCAAGATAGGTACAATAATGTGTTGCAATGACGAAAGCTTATTCATGAGTGTTGTTTTAAGAATCCAGGTGGATCTGTGGAAGATCTGATCGTTCGCCGACAGTGGGAATGATTCTGTTGTTTTTTTGTTGTTGTAGTTTTTTCTATTGTTAGGGATTTCTATGCAAACCCCCCTGAAGCTGAAGATGATAGAGTCATGGTTCGAGAAAAGTTGGTACCTTTTTCACCGGAGGTAATCAATTAGTTCTACCATTTGCCACCGGATTCTTTATGTTTTATGCAAATTATAATCCAACTGAGATGGAGCTACATGTGATTATTTCTTATTTGACTGATGGAAGAGGACTCTGGAAGATCACTAATGAAAGGAGAGTCAACTTTCCTACATCAAAGTTAAGTGCACCTTCAAAGGCAGGGCACTATTTTATTTCTGCTCTTCTGCTACCAACAAATCATCTCAGCGAAGTTACCAGAAAGAGAGAGACATTAAATTATTGTATCCAGGAAGGAAAGCTCATTATGTCAGACTATCATCAGTTCTACCACTGCTGTTACTACTGCAGGTCTGGGATTTGCTTCCTTAATCTTTTCTTTATGTGAGTAGGCTGGAGTAAGATATAATTGCTGGGAGGAAGTATTGTTGCCTCTGAAGCCTATTACAAAGGTGAATGTGAAGACTTATTTTGAACATTCTATTTTTGGATGGAGAGGAGGATTTTCTAGGAGTTATGGAATGGAGGCGTATGCTGCTTCTGCCTATGTTGCTTCTACATCTAGACCATCTACCTCACGTGCTTCTACTTCTAAAGGTGAGTCTACTAAGAATCAAGATCAATTATTACAGAGGATGATGGACAATATAAATTATACAGCTGATAAAGTTCAGAATTTAGAGCATTTTGCAGAGCATATTGATAGGTATAATAGGAGAAAAAGTGATTATGAAGAGAAATTTCACTCATCTTTGGAAAACCTCATCAAGGGTAACCCAGGAGTGCAATTTCCTCCATATCCTTAATACCCTAATTATGAGCCTACATATATTTTAATCGAGACTTCTTGTTGGTTTAACAATGATTTCTACTTTTAAACTAAAGTGTTTTTTTATTTTCTCCATGGATTCTGAGTATTTTTATTTTTCTTTTTCGTTAAAATGATAAGTAATTAAAGTGTTGGATGGAGTTGTGGAGAGTATTGATCTTTAATGTTGGAAGAAGTTGTGATGATTTAAATCCATGAACTTTGTTTACTAAAATTTATTGTGAGAACATGTAAGAATCGGGCTGGTATTGTCTCAGTCAATAGTTGGAAAGAATCACATGAGGTTGTATGAATGAGAATGTAATTCATATGATTTAGTGCAAATAAATAGGGAAATAATCATTGAAGGGTGTAGAGTTAGAGGACTTTAAAGTGATAGGTTAAAGCCCCCAACTTGGTTTATTGTTTTAGGTTTTGATACGAGATGTTAGCCCCAAAGTGGAGGGAATCGAGGAAACTCTAGAGTGAGAGCAGGCATCTTCCCTGCCTAGTCGGTCTTCAGGACTATTCAAACTTTAAATTAATCAATGTTCTTTATAACATCTACAGTAAGGGTAAAGAATATAATTGCTCATATTTATAACAACACAATTCACATACTTCCACAATAGAATTCCACTAAAACATTTCATCTTAGTAACAACGCAATATCACAAAAATAATATCATAATAACAGTGCTTTTCTTTTACATAAACAAACCAATAACACCACAAAATCATCAAAATAACTCCATAATAATGTTTAATAAAAAATACCAAAAAGATTTAAATAGATTTGAATTTTAATACTGCAAAAATATTTTTATTTTAAGTAATTCTCTTTTTAAAATACAAAGTTTATTGTTCAATAGTGCATATTGCATATTTCCCCGTGGGTTCGATATTCAGGTCTTAATAAAAAAGTCCTTATTACTTGATAACGATACATATACTTGCGTAGTATCCCAATATAAATATAAATTAAGGAGTTAAATTCTTATTTTTGCCAGGATCAAGTTTTTGATTCTGTTGCAAAGTAAGGAAACATAAGTGAAAAATATCATCAAAGACATTGTCATACTATTGCATATAAGCAGTTTCAGGATCACTTCACAATCCACAAACTCATTGTAAAGGAGAATGCTGCTTTCTTAAATTTGAACTCTTCATTATAAAGCTTTGTTTAGTCTTAATAAGTTTACTTTTACAGTTTATGAAAATAATTTAGTTAACTTAGTTCTTTTAACTGCATTTTGTTTAACATAAAAGAAATTTACCTTAGATTTGTTTTGCGTACTTAAGTTTTTATAGTTTAAATATTGTGTTTTACGTTATAATCATAAGAATTTCCAACTCCCTATGGGATCAATTCTTAAGACTTCATTACAGCCCTTTATTACTTGAGCGATACATATACTTGCCTTATTATTACGGATTGGCAGCTTAAAGATTTTAAAATATAAAACTATTTATATTGAAGTGATTTTTATTGTGATTAAACTGCATATATACTATTTTTGTTTTCGTGTGTGTATTGTAGTATTGAAAGATATTTACAATGCACCACAAAATCACCGCACCAAGTTTTTGGCGTTTTTGCTGGGGAGTAACCATAAAGTACTTTATAATTTAGAATACTTTATTTGAACTAATTTTTTGTGTAGTTTAATTAATTTTTTATACTTTTGTGTGTTTGCTTATTTTAATTGCTTATTGTGTTTGTTTATGCATAGTTTAAGATCTGAAGGTTTAGTACCTTACAATAAGAAGTTAGAAAGAACTATTAGAAAAATTTGAAAATAACCAAAAAGAGTTAGAAAATTTGAAAAAGATGGCTACAAACCTAAATAATCCTGGAATTGAAAATGAACATCATCAGAGACCTTTAAGAGATTATGCTAATCCTACAACAAATGAAATTCATTTGAGTATACAAAACCCTAGTGTAGCTGCTAATCCATTTTAGCTCCATTTTAGCTTAAACCTGTTAGCTTAAACCTGCTATTATCCAAATTATACAAAATAATCATTATGGGAAACACCAACTGAAGATCCTGACTCACATCTTGCTAATTTCCTAGAATTTTATGCTATATTTAAATATGATGGAGTGTCGAATGATGTTGTCAGACTTAGAATTTCCCTTTTTCATTAAGGGATAAAGCTAAGACGTGGTTAAACTCATTAGCACCTGGATTTATCAGAACTTGGCGAGACTTATCAAAAAAATGTTTATCTAAATATTTCACACCATCAAAACTTCTAAGCTTGGAAATGATATCACATCTTTTTGTCAATTTGAAGGAGAATCAATTAATCAATTTATGAAGCTTGGGAATGATTTAAAGATCTCCTTAGGAAGTGTCCACACCATGTGTTACTAGATTGGTAAATAATTAAAAATTTTTATAATGGATTTATTAGTTCTCTTAGATCTATAATTGTCATTGCTGCTGGTGGATCATTAATGTATAAACCATTTGATGAAGCATATTCTTTAGTTGAATATGGAATGAATTATTTTTAGATGATTACTAAAAATTTTTAATTGCCCTCTGAAATGGTAACTCCAAAAAGAGTTGCTAGTATTCATGATTTTGATGCAATATCTATTTTGGCTGCTCAAATTGTTGTAACTTCAAAGAACATAGATCAATATGGAATCTATTATTTTTAGACACCTTCTGTGCTTGAGGAAAATTCATTGGGACAAATGATGGATTCTTAGTCTTCATATGAAACTTTAAATGCAATAAAAAAGTGTAATAATATTTATTCCAATTATTATAATTTTGGTTAGAAAAATCACCCGAATTTTAGTTGGAGTAGCAATAACTCTAATGTTGTAAATCTGCAATGGGGGAAATTCATAATGGGGGAATAATCCAGTGAACCCGTTAGGAAATTCCAACAATCAGGGAAACTCTAAATATAAACTTTTTCACCCTCTAGTTTTTAATAGCAATTTACAGAGTAAAGAGAAGAAATTATCAATGGAAGGAATAATATTACAAATGGGAGCACAATTATAAAGTCAATGAGCACAATTACAAAGTCAAGGAGCACAATTACAATGTCAATGAGTTACAATTAGAAACATAGAAAATCAGTTAGGATGTATTGCTACTACACTTAGCAATAGACCTCGAGGAACTTTACTTAGTAATGTTGAAGTTAATCTTAAAAATCAAAACAAATAGCAAATTAAGGCTATTCAACTAAGAAGTGGAAAAGAATTGGAAACAAAAGTTCAAAAAGAGATTGAAGTTAAGAAAGAAGGGGAGGAAAATGAGAAGTCTATTGAAGATTTTCATCTTTATTCATAATATCCTATTAAACCAATGAAAATCACTATAAAAAGACCACCGCCTCCATTTCCTCAAAGATTGAAGTAGTATAACAGAGATAACCAAATTACCAAATTTTTGAAAATGTTGACAAAATTTACGATAAACATTCCATCTGTTGAAGCCTTGGAGCAAATGCCCAGATATGTGAAGTTTATGAAGGATATACTTAATTAAAAAAGGAAGTTTACAGATAATGAGATTGTTGCACTTAGTGAAAAGTGTATCGCTATAATTCAGAAAAAGCTTCTTGAAAAACTTAAAGATCCTGGTAGTTTTACTATTCCTTGTGCTATTGGCGAAAGATTTTTTGGAAAAGCTTTATGTGATTCGAAGCCAGTAT
Source organism: Phalaenopsis equestris (assembly GCF_001263595.1). NCBI lineage: Eukaryota > Viridiplantae > Streptophyta > Magnoliopsida > Asparagales > Orchidaceae > Phalaenopsis > Phalaenopsis equestris. Next base: position 282,611 of record NW_018219955.1, read on the forward strand.
TAATCTTATGCCTCTATTGTTTTTAAAAGGTTGAGTTTAGGAGAAATTTCACCTACTACTATAACTCTTCAGTTAGCAGATCGTTTGATTACTTATCCTAAAGAAGTTATAGAAGATGTCATAATGAAATTGGATCACTTTATCTTTCCTGTTGATTTCATTGTGCTAGATATATGAGTTTTAATGTCTTAGATATGGAGGAAGATAAATAAAATTCTTTCTTTTTAGGAAGACCATTTCTTGCCACTAGAAGTGCTTTGATAGATGTGCAAAAATGAGAATTAAGAATGAGAGTCAGCGATCAAGAAGTTACATTTAATATTGCAAAGTCAATAGGTTACTTAGCAAAAGGAAGAGATGATGAATGCTTCAGAATGGATATTAATGATTATTTAAGCCATGAATATTTCATAAATACATTTGAAAAGAAAAGTGATGAAGAATATTTGAAGTATGAGGATGAAACTATAATTCAAGATAAATTTATGGAAGTCAGTAATGAAGAAATTGATTATGATCAGGAACAATTTGCTATAATTCAAGATAAATTTATGGAAGTGAGTAATGAAGAAATTGATTATGATCAGGAACAATTTGAATTGTTGGATCCGGCGGATAATAATAAAAATTTGATTTCTTCGATTGTGAAATCTTCTGAACTAGAAATGAAAACCCTTTCTACACATTTAAAATATGTCTTTTTAGGAAATTTATCTACATTACCTATTAAGTACAGGATTAAAACTTGTTGGAAACTTTAAGAAGATATAAGAAAGCTTTTGAAAGGACGTTAGCTAATATTAAATGAATTAGTCCTTCCATTTGTATGCATAAACTGATTCTCAAAGGAGATTAAACCCTATGATGAAAGAAGTTGTTAAGAAAGAGATTTTAAAATGGTTAGATGTTGGAATAATATATCCTATTTCACATAGTGCTTGGGTGAGTCAAATTCACTACGTTCCTTAGAAAGGGGGTGCGACTGTTGTGACAAATGAGAGTAATAAATTAATACCAACAAGACAAACCACTGGTTGGCGAATCTACATCAGTTATAGAAAACCAAATTTGGCCACGAGGAAAGATCACCTTTTTTCTTACCCTTTTTGGACCAAATGTTGGATAGGCTGACTGGGAACTAATATTTTTTTTTAGATGGATATACTGGCTATCATCAGATTATTAATGCTGCAGAGGATCAATATAAGACAACCTTTACTAGTCCTTATGGTAATTTTTCTTTTTGAAAAATTCCTTTTAGTTTAGGTAATGCATTTGCAACATTTCAAAGATACATAATTTCAATTTTCAGTGATTTAATTGAAAAGGGGATATAAGTCTTTATGGATGATTTTTCTATGTTTGAAACTTCATTTGAAATATGTCTAGATCATTTATAGAAAGTTCTAAAATGATGTAAAAAATAAATTTATTATTAAACTGAGAAAAAATGTCAATTCATGGTTGTAGGAGGAATTGTACTTAGGCATAAAATTTCAGAAAATGGCATGGAAGTAGATCCGATAAAATTCAAGTTATGGCTAACTTACCTCCTCCTACTAGTGTAAGAGGAGTTTAGTTTCTTAAGACATGCTGATTTTTACAGGCGGTATATTAAAGATTTTTTCAAAAATAACAAAGTCTTTATGCCAACTTTTGGAAAAAGATACAAAATTTGATTTTAATCAAGAGTGACTTAATGCCTTAGAAACATTGAAGGAATGCCTTTGAAACATTGAAGGAAAAATTGATGATCACTGCTCCTATAATTATTTCACCTGATTGGGAGGAACCATTCAAACTAATGTGTGATGCAAATGATTATGCCATTGGAGTTGTTTTAGGGCATAGATATGATAAAATTTTTAAGTTTATATACTATGCTAGTAAAAATTTAAACGATGCTAATATTAATTATATCACTACTGAAAGATAGTTATTAGCCATTTTTTATGCTTTTAATAAGTTTAGGTCATATCTGAATGGAGCTAAATGTGTTGCGTATACAAAACACTTTGCTATAAAATTTGTGATGCAAAAGAAGGATGCATACACGATTAATTAGATGGGTACTTCTGATGCAAGAATTCAATTTTGTGATAGTAGATAGGAAATGATCTGATAATCAAATAGCTGATCATTTATCTATGATGGAACATGAAGAAACATTTAATCTTGAAAGAGAAATTAATGAAACTTTTCCTGTTGAATAATTTTTGTATTGTTAAAGAATGGGAAATATCGTGGTATGCTGATATTGTGAACTTCATTGTTATTGGTATTTTACCATATGGATTGACAAGGCAACAAGAGAGAAAATTTATTCACGATGTAAAATTTTACTTTTGTGATGACCAATATTTGTACAAATAATGCAAAGATTTACTTGTGTGGAGATGTGTGCCTTATAAAGAAATTATCCAAAAATTTAATGATTCTGAATTTGGAGGTCATTTTGGAATTGATAGAAATGTTCACAAAATTTTACAATATGAATTCTATTGGCCTATATATATATATGATCGATGTCAGCGAGCAGACAATATTTCGAAAAGAAATGAAATGCCCCTAAAGTTTACTTTGGAAGTTAAAATTTTCAATGCTTGAGGATTGGATTTTATGAGACCATTTATACCTTCATTTTGAGATATATATATATATATATATAGATATGCAACAATCATCTAAATAATATCGAAAAAGGCTTAGGATTGTGCCCTAATTAATTACAAAAAATTTCTAGGGTTCCGCTTTCCACCTTACAACTCCACTAAAAAAAAGGAAAATAAAAGCAGAAGGTATATCAAAAGAACATGTTCATCAAAACACAAAAGACAGTCGACGTCGAGGAGCATCTTGATCCATCGAGTGAACAACGAAAGCCAGTGGGACGCACTAGAAAATTCGACATGGAGAGCAGGTTCGAATCCCCAAGGACTTGCAACGGACATGAATAGTAGAAACTAGGAAATAAAAGATAAAAAATTATGGGCAGTGAAAAACCCAGCTTTAAATCTCCCCCAAAAATTCTGCAGCAAATAGTGTCCTGCATGTTGAGATCTCGAAAAGACAAGAGACAGCAGGTGCATGTACCAGTTGTGGCACAAAATAAATATATATTGCAATGCCATGTTTCTGCCCAAGATATCGAAAGCCACAAAATAAAATTTTGCATTAACTATGTTCAGCCAAAACCATCATAAATGGGTCCTAAAGGAAGTAAAGCATAGAAAATTCCCAAAGGCAAGCAAAAAATGCTTCCAGGTTAGCACCGCGAAGGCTTAAATTGATAAAAAGCAAGACCACATAATCTTCACCTGAATGATGACCAAATAAAGAAATACAAGCTAAAACTATAACAGTCATGGAATTCCTATCATCAAATAAAGTGTCATAAGAAAACCAACAAAACCCCCATAATAAAATAGCTGTCTCCAAAGTGCAGAAAAAATTGTCCACTTAAAAATAGCTTAATCAGAAGCATTACGAACATAAGGGGCATCGATCGAGTCACCATAAATTTAAACTTTTAAATGGGGAGGTGGAGTCTTTCCCACCGAAATAGTAGAGGCATTAGCATCGATCTTGGAGGCCCAATTATCATGCCTATTTCCTTCCCGATGTATAACCTCCAAAGCACAAAAATATTGGATGTGAGACATTTAATGTGATTAATGTAGCAAGTCAAGTCCCAAGTCACCTGTTTACCTTGATTTAAAATATCGAAAAGAATCTCAGAGTCTGTCTCAATCTCCAGTAAGTGCCAATTCATCGAAATTGCAATATTAACCACCATGAAAATGACATGATCTTCAAACTCCAATGTTGAGCCCACAGAAGAAGGAGATGAAAAAAACATAATGCAATGACCCTTCTCATTTCAGGTAACTCCACTATTGACCTCACTTTTGGTTGAGGTTTAGTTTTTCCTCTTTAGTAGCCTAAGGTCTAGTCATAGGACTTTCCTATTGACTATTCTTAGAAAACCAGACAAGAAACCCTTACCATTAGAAATCCTACACTCTTCCTTACTCAACTTGAAGTTCCACATATTGGTCCTAACCTCTAACACTTAGTAGGTGGGGTCACTATGGGGGAACTCAGGATGAGTTACCCTTAGGACTGCTGGACCTTAGGGTTGACCCTGGGTTTTGGTCTAAGGCTTAAGTTACATACTTGCACTCACAATCACTCACAACCCTATACCTAAACTTTTAGGCTTTGATCCCTTGATACTTTTGGGAGACTCCTGTAGGTAGACTCTGATACTTTTGGGAGACTCCTGTAGGTGGTCCCCTAAACTCACTAGCCCTAGGCTAGGGTTTGGCTAAAATTACTACATAGAGGACCCAAAATGGGGTTTCCATTGTTCCATGGCTGATTGATGGTGGTTGACACTCTAACTCTACCAAGATACCCAACCTAGCCTTTTGCCCCTAAACTCGCCCAAATTACCTAGATGCCCTTGGGACCCTAAATTTGACAAAAATTCCCAAATTTACCCAAAATACCCAACTTGGTTCAAAAATCATTTCAAAAATCTTAAAAACACCCAAACTACCCAAAATCACCAAAATTGGCCAAATTACCAAAATACCCTACTTACCCCAAAATTACAAAAATTCTAAAAAATTTCAAAAATTTTCAAAACCTCCCAAATATTCCCAATTTTATTTTTCTTAACTATCATATGACCCAATTTGGCTAATTTGACCATCTTTGACCAAAACCCTGAAATTGCCCTTTAAAGGCCCATATTTTCCCCAAATTACCTCAAAGTCTATCCAATTGGTCTCAATTTCCCCCAATTTCAATTCTAAACTCAAATTCACCCTTGATATGACCAATCTAGACCAAATCCAAGCTCAATTGGTCCATGATTTGAACCCAATTTTGAGCTAAACCAAAAACCCAATTTTGGCCCTATGACTTGGTTCCATCAAATTGAACCCATAGTCCACTCAATTGGCCACTATTTTTGTTGAAAAATCTTCATAACATCCCCATACATCAAAATTAAACTTCAATTAGCCTTGGTGAGACCTCAATTTCATTTGATTTCAACCTAAGTCCAAAAGCCCCAACTTTGCCCCAAATTGGACAAGTCTCAAAATCTCACCAAATTGAGGGCGTTAAACCCAAAATTTCTACTTTATCCCTTCATGAAAAATCTTCACAACATCTCCATTGATCATTTGAACCATTCCATTTGGACTTCGCTCAAGGCTAGCCCAACATAGACCCATGTCAAGCCCAACATGCCCAAATTGGCCAAATTTCAAAAATCCTTCAAATTGACCTACCAATTGAACTCAAAATCACTTCAACCCTTCACCAAAAATCTTCATAACAATCATCTACAAAATTTTGATAAATCAATTGGGTCAATTGACATGGCTAACCTAGCCCAAACCAAAATTTTAATCACTTGAACCCACATTGAACCCATGCATTAAAGATGACCCAACCACCCTAAAGCAACCAAATTAACTCCACCTCAGCCATTAGGCCATTGGTTAGAC
>NW_018219955.1:288270-297586 GCF_001263595.1 Phalaenopsis equestris
TTGACAGATTCCCCTGGATGCCTGGAGCCCCTACCCCCCCCCCCCTACCATGGTCGGCCAGCCTATTCACCGGAGAAGCTCAAACCGAGAGCCACCCCCATGGAACTTCACCCAAATCAAACCTAGAGGCCAGCTCAACCAAATTAAGTTGTAGAGCTCCTCTACCGTCCACCTAAGCAGCACAATGCACCCTCTAATTGGCCATAAAAGCCACCCGTAAGCCACCCCTTGACCATTTTTATAAAAAGTACCTCCCACGGACATGGGAAGTGGTGCTAAAAATTTCTTAGAGAGACCTCTCCAAATTGACCACAGAGCTTCCCTAAGATCCCCTCAGTGCATCCCAACTGTTTTCCCTCACCAATTTCCATAGCTGGAGTTCAATTTTGAGCTCAAAATCTTGCTGGAAACCAGGACAGAGTCCAATACACCTACACAATCCACCAAACTCAAATTAACTTCACCCACACCTTCACAAAAGTGAAAGAAGCTAAAGCCCCATCAAATTCCCCTCTCACAGAGCCTCTACCATAGCTCTAGACCAACACCCAAATTTGTCCATGATCAAAATCATATCTAGGCCTTACACCAAGACCAGAGACTCAATCCCTATCCTCTTTGGATCACAACGAACATGCCGAGACTCTCTAATTGAAGCTTCACTTCTCATAGCAAAGGTATAAAACTTCTCTCACTCCCAAGTCTATTTTCATTCTCCATTTGATTAGGCTAAATCTAATTGCATGATTACTGTATGGATGTGTTCGCTCACTTAGACGAGTCCATAGGATCAAACCCAAAGTGATTTGGTTGAATCTAGGCTGAGATATTAAAATTTTAGTGTGGACGGTCACGGGATCACTCTATCGGGAACGATGACAGGGAGTCGTTTTATCAAGCGTGTGTCAAATTGTCGGCACTATTAGAACATAAACCGCGAACCGAGTCAGTGCTGAGGTGGACGACGACATCAAATTGGAGCGTGCCATGTGGAGCTTCGAAGCCGCCGTAGGTTGATGTGGCGCTGCACGTTTGAATAGATAAATAGGGATTTAAAAAATTATAAAATGATCCCTAACTTCAAAAATTCATCTTGGTGTAGAAAAATTACAAAAATAAAATAAAAATAATCACTTGCTCAGCGAACGAGGAGAATAATGTGAAAATGATTTGGAGTCCATTTGATGTACATTTTATTTTTAATTAATTAAACACTAATTTGAATGTTTTGATTCTCCATGCATGTAGTAATCACACTATGGTTTGAAATTTTAACATGTTGTTGTCTCTGTCTTAGAAAACATTCCCTGATTTTTCCAAAGTAAGAGGAGGTCCCTATACAGGGAATCATATTTTTCAAGTTTATGTGCATTATTTGCTTAAAATAATCATGAAAATTAGCATGTTTCCTTGAAAAATCTAAGAAAATTTTGGAAGGTTTATGATGACCAGAGAGCCTTTGGGAAAAATTTTCATGAGCAAAGTCATTCAAAATACACCTAATCTTTACAAACCCTAAATCATTAAAATAATTCATTTTGAAAAATACAAACAAAAAAATGACTTCATTTTTTATCTTCACTATTGTTTAGGATCCAGAGAACTCACCATGAAAATTTCAAAGCATTTTGAGTTCATTTGATAACTTAAGTTGCTTTTTCAAGATACATAATCTTTTTGGCACTAAAATAATTTTTAAAAATCAAAATATAACTTGAAAAATTATAAAACTTGGTTTTTTTGAGTTCTCTGTGATCAGGGGTATTTTCTAAAAACAAAATGATATTTAAAATAAAAACTTGATTTTTAACATTTTTTATATTTATAAATAATTAAAAATCCCTAAAAATCACAAAAATAATAAAATTCATGAAAATGTTCTAAATTGCATCCTAAGCACTTATAAATAATTAGAATATTTTTCTTGATTTTCTAAATAAAGAAACTAAATTTCAAAGCTTAAAAATATTTTTTTTAAAAGGTAATTTCACTGAGAATAATTCCAATAGATCAAATAAAATTTAGAAAAATAAAAAATTTTCTCGTCCAAGTTCTTTGGCCTTGGGAATATTTTTCAAAAATACAAAACTCATTTTATCCCATTTAAAATATTTTATATTTAATAAATTCCAAAGAAATAAAAATAATTCTGAAAATTCAAAGAAAATTCACAAAATCATGAAATTTGGTCCAAAGGCTTATCTACTCTATGTCTACCTCTAGTAAAAAATTTAAGAGATTATCATTTACCTTGGTAAAGTTAGGAATTTTCTTTAAAAAATCCTATTTTTGCATGAAAATAATTATATAAATTAAATTAAATTTTGAAAAATCACATTTTCTCCTTTGTTGTCTTAATTGACCCATGAATGAGGTAGGATAAAAATTTAAAAGTCATTTGGATTAAATTTAGTAAATTATGAAGTGTTAGAGCCTTAGGGGCAAATGTGTAATTTTAGAAATTTGGCCTTAATTAACAATTATGCTTAATTCAAGGAGGGAAATGGGTAACATATGATCCTAATTTGGATGTTTGAAACATAAGGGTTTAATTGGTAGAAACCAACCTCACTTTCTTAATTGAAGAGATAAGTTAATAAATTTCTAAATTATTAAAATTTGGAAGTTTATTAAATTAAAATAAACTCAGGACTTAGGGGGTATGACTTTTGAAGTCAATAATAAATCAATTTAATACCCCTATTTTGATTTTCAAATGAAATTCATATCATGAATCATGACCACCTAAAACTTAACCTTTTCAAAACTAATTAAGACACTCACCTAGGTCTTAAGGGCTTAGTAGTAATCTAAGTTAAATCAAGACTGATTAAATGAGGATTAGAAAAACAAACACAATTAAAATTAAAACATCTTTCAAACACTACAAACACTACAAGCCCAATTATAACCAAAATTTGGTTAAGTGTTCCAATAACACTAACTTGCCTCTTTAAGAGTCTTCACCCACATAATTTTTAAAATTAAATTACAGATGATAATTACCTTACTCTAAAGGATAATTGATACATCAGTGTTCATTTCACATTAGGGTGTTCATAGGATGAATTATTAAGCAACATAAAATGTTTAAATGAGCTCGAGGCTTTTCATCAGGTGATAAGAGGGAAGCATGGACCGGCTTCTTCCTCTTAACCTATTGGATACCTCAAAGATCTACTAAACTTAATATGTTTTGCTTGGCAACATCATCCTTAATTAAACTCCTAAGGACCCACCAATATATGACCTAGGTTTAGATAGGTTGTCAAAATTTTACTACCTCGTTTTATATAAACTGCCTTAACATGCCTTTTGAGTTTCAGGTGGTGGAACAAGAAGACTCGCCATGTATGCTTTTACAGTTTTCATTTGGATTGGAGGATGAAGGAACAATTCAAACATATCGGGCGCATTGAAGAAGGTATGGTGTGTATGTTTAAGAAAAATGCTTGGGTTAAAAAGATTCAATAGAAGAAATTCTTCACCGACCTTTTTACAACTTATACGTTTATTACCAATCCATGGGAAACATTCAAGAAGATGAAAGTGAAGAAAATGTTTGAACCATTTTTAGTACGGAATTTGTAGTTATGATTGCATATGTGTGTTATGTTGGATTTCATGTACTTTTATTTTTGAACTTTATATGTGTCATACGTTGAGTATTTGATATTTTGTCTTCAATGTTAGTTTGTATGGTGTGATTTCGACGCTGAATTAGATGTATTGGTTTGAAAAATGTTGGTTTGTAATCATGTAGATTTTATATATAAATGTGAGTTTTGTGTTGTTTGTGAAAATATGTTGTTAGAATATTGTTTAATTATGAATATAAGTGTTTAATTAAATTAATTAAAGGTTGGTGTGGTTTGGTATACAAGAAATTTCAAAAGAAAATCAAAATTTAAAAAAATTTGGTGTTGGCACCATAGGTGCCAGATTTGGTGCCTAAGGCACCAGTTTCCCAAAAACACCAAGATTTACTTACAATCGCAAAAAAATCACTGTAAAACCCCATTTTTACTACTTGGTTTGTCTCCTACCTTTAGACTAAGGCCGAAACTCAACCTAGGGCTTGCCATTTTGTGGATTTGAGGAGATTTGAAGGCTAAAAATTCTTGGATTTTATCTTCCCGTGGTAAGAGCTTCACTTAAATTTAGAAATTTTTTATTTTCACCATTGATTTTTCATATAAAATGGAAATCCAAAAATTTGAGTTTTTATTGAAGAAGTTTGAAGAGAACCCATGGTGAAAACTTTCTTACTAAGTATTCCTACTTTTGGAGTTTGATTTATGATATTGTGAATTTATTTGGATTTTATGTGAATTTATTTAGAAATTCCTATGGCTCCAAGAGTGAAAAGAGGAATTCCTTTAAGAAATTTTGATGAAAGATGGTTCTTTAATTTAAAGGTTCAGTATAATTACAATACTATGATGGGTACAAGAAAATTGATTCAGGAATGTGCATTTTCAAACCCCGAAGGAGAGATTGAAAGGCTGATAATTGCTCGGAACTGGGGGACCTTTTACTACTTCACCACAGTAGCCATTGTTCCTATCGTTTGAGAATCTTATGCCAATCTTCAGATGACTTCTGACAAGCATGTTTATGTCAAAGGTTAAAACATAGACTCTACTCAAGAAAGAATAAATGCACTTTATAGGCTACAAAACTAATTTCATTGTGATTATTCTTCATTTGTGATTTTTGATTCATCACTTGATGAAATAATTGCCTGTCTTACTGATAAAAGGGGAGAATGGAATATTAAGAACAATCACAAGGTTAATTTCTCCACTTCCATGTTAAATTTGTAATTGAAAGCATAGCATTACTTTATTTCTACAAAATTACTTCGAACTAATCACCTTAGTGAAGTAACGAAGGAGAGAGAAATACTAAGTTTTTGCATCCAACAAGTGAAAGTTGTTGATATTGGTGCTCTTATTATGCATAATGCTCAAAATATTGCTAGAAGTGGAACTGCTAGTGGATTAGGTTATCCTGCCCTGATTGTTACTTTATGTGAACAATCAAGAGTAGAATTTGATAAGAATGAAGAAATTTTGCAACCACTTAAACCCATTGGAAAACCCACAATTCATAAATTTGAGTCATTTGTTATATCTAGAAGTGGAAGTAGTGATAGACCTTCTACATCAGCAGCAGAACCATCCATTTCAAGTTCTGTTTCACTTGAAAAAATTTTGGAACAGTTAATGATTCAGCAGTCAGATATTATAACAATGCAAAACAGAATAGGTGGTTTGGAATCATGAAATGCTCACAATGATGATTATAAGAAAAGAAGAGTACAACATGTATTGCATATCAAGTGGTGATGGTTAAATAACTAGGTGATGGTTAAATAACTTGGGTGATCATACTGTAGAATTTCCTACATGCCCAGTTGGTGATGGTTAAATAACTTGGGGTGATCATACTGTAGAATTTCCTACATGCCCAGTTTTACGCCTTTTGTGCAAGATAACTTTAAAGAAGAAGAAGAAGAAGAGGAGGAGGAAGAAGAGGAGGAAGATGATGAGTGAATATTTATTAAGTCTTACCTATTTTCATTTTTTATTGTTTGTTTTATTTTGTTGTTGATGGTATGATTTGGACAATTTATGTGCTCTTTTTGTGGTACTATTAAACTTGTTGTGTGTATAGATCTAAACGGTAGATTTTTATTTCAGAATTGTTAGTTTCTTTAATTTATTGCATATTTTTTTAATTTACCTTTTCTTAGCAAATCCTGTGATATATTATGTTTTATTTGATGTGTTAAAGCCTGTACTATTTAAATTAGTACCTGCAATATGTCAGAACCAAGTTTCATATTTAGAACCCTCTACATGTTAGTTTATTTTTATGCAATTACTGTTTTCTTTCTCCTAAAAATTTTTGTAGTACATGCTTTACTTATTATTAAAAAAAATCTAAGTTTGGGGGAAAGAAAAAATTCTTTAAAAAAAAGTAAACTAAATTTTATTTGCCCTCAATTAACTATATTTTTAAAAATTAATTTAACATGATCTTGGGTATCAGAGTTTAACTGTAATAATTATATTTTTGTTCATAAATATTATAGTAAATTTAAACAAAAATCTTTAATAATGAAGGTCAATTCTTCAGTTAAGATATTTAGTATGAAAGGATAAGACTATGTTTTTTCTATTTAAATTAAAGCAAAATTATATTTTTGAAATATCAAGAATCTTAGAGTTTCATAAAAGAAGAAAAAATGAGACTTTATGAAAAATCTTCAAAGCTAATATGACTTTATAAAGTGAAGGAAGGTAAGAAGTTTTAACTTCAAGAAGGGGATTGTGAAGTTTAAAATTATTGAAGGCTATCCAAATATAGTAATCCTCACATGAAAAAGAAAAGAAAGGAAAAGAAAGGATTGAAAATGATCCTAAAGAAAAGAGAAAAAAAGGATAATAAAAATAAAATAAAAGGGAAAAGAAAAGAAACATATGTGAGGAGAAGCTTGAGGAGATGTCTAATAAAAAATTGGCTTCACTTGAATCAACTTGAGGAAAAAGGCTTTATTACATTTTAAAAAATTGCATTTGAGTATTAACATCCTAAATAATAAATTTTTCATAAAATTCTTTTTCATATGGACATTCTAAGTATCTTTGATGTGACAAATTAAAATTCTTCTTAGAATGAATGAATATTAAAAAATCTTAGACTTGACTACTAGGTGTTCTTATGCTTTTAGTCTTAACCTAAGTTATTAAAAATTTTCTCTTAAGTTATACTATTATATTTATTAAACCAAAATATAGAAGTTTTTAAGTTAATCTCTATCATAAGTCATATTTTTTATGTAGTAAAAGAGTCACTTGAGGATAAGCAACATTTAAATTTGGTGGATTTTGATACACCAAAAAAATGTTCAATTTTATGTATACATTTATACTTAAATTTGGTGATATTGCACTTTAAAGAAGGGTATTTTAATGTTTTGTTGTAGGTATATTGATTTTAGGCATTTTTAGCATAAGGAGATAAAAAGAGGAAATTTGGAGTCAAAATGAAGCTTTTCAACATCCTAGCTCCAGAGGCATCCTTTTACAGAGAGCTGGCACCATAGAAGCCAAAAACTGGCACTATAGATGCAAGAATCCAGAGAACAACACAAAACCAATACACTGGTGCCAGAGGTTCCAAAGTCAAATTAAGATAGAGTAAGGTGGTTATTGACTATTTTTGAGTGGTTCTAGAAGGCTCTGATCAATTCAAACTCCCTATAGAGTGATTTAATGCATCTGAACACGTTAGAAAGACTCTTGAATGAAGAGATATGTCTCTCAAATGAAGGGAATTAACAATTGATGTGAAGAGGTGTGCCTTTTGGGAAAAAGGAGGGAATCTTAAAATTTTTTTGAAAGGAAGGCTGACCCCAATTAGAAAGGGGAAGAGTGGTGGAGTATTGCGTGATGTTTTGGAGGAGAGGTCTAAGAGTGGCATGAGAGAGATTTGTGGAAAAGAGTTAGGTTTTTATTTTAGAGTTGAAGAGGAGAGGGAAGGTGAGAGATTTCTTCTTTATTACATTTCTAAGAGAGAATTAAGTGTTATTGTAAAGAGAGAAAGAGCTTAAAGGGAACTTCAAGGGATTTGCTTGAGAAGGAGTGCGAGATAAGTTGTGTTCTTTCCTTTCTTTATTTTGTATACTTGTTTTTATATATATAATCCATGTTTTATGGTATCCTTCTCATGAATTCTGAGTAGACTTCTTTATCCTTCTCCCTAAAATGAGATATGGTTTCTTGAAGAATTAATTTTGTTATGTAAGGTTTTAAATGTCAATAAATTGTGATGATTCACACTCTGATCTTCATTTGCTTTTCAATCTGTCCAATTGAAATGTTAAAATTTGTTGAAAAATATAAGATCTAAAAGGGCTATGCTTTCTACAACAAGGTAATAGTCATATTTAATTTCATGGGTGAGAATGTATTCCATGGGGTTGAGTGAAAATAAATAGGGAAATTTATTTTGATGGGCACAAAATTAGAGATTTTAGGGTGACAGACTAAAATCGCCACTTTGGTCCAGTTGCTTGGAAACTAAAGTGAGATTGTTAGCCCTTAGAGGAGGGAGAAATGAGAACTCTGGAGTGACAGCTAATATCCTCTCTACCTAACCAAAGATTTAGGGACCAAACTCTGGATTAGTCAATTTTTTTCTTATGCACTCTTAAAGGGTAGAGAATATGATTGCTTCTATTTGACACAATACAATTATTTATATAATTTTAAATGATTTTAATTACTTCACAATCCATAAACTCATTATAAAGGGAAAAGATGCTTTCTTAAATTTGAACTCTTCATCACAAAAATTTGTTTAGTTTTAAAAGGTTTACTTTTGAAGTTTAACAAATAGTTTAGTTAACCTAGTCCTTTTAGCTGCATTTTGTTTAACATACATTAAATTTACTTTAGATTTTTTTTTGAGTTGACCATGGTGGTCAATGGTTGACCAAATAATTAATGTGGTGTAATGTGTTTTACATTATAACCTGTTGACCTCATTTTTGGTTGAGGTTTAGTTTTTCCTCTTTAGTAGCCTAGGGTCTAGCCATAGGACTTTTCCTGTTGACTATTCCTAGAAAACTAGACATGGAACCCTCACCATTAGAAATTATACCCTCTTCTTTACTCAACCTGAAGTTCCACATGTTGGTCTCAATATTGGTCTTAACCTCTAAGTACTTAGTAGGTGGGATCACTGTGAGGGAAACTCAGGATGAGTCACCCTTTGGTTTGCTGGACCTTAGGGTTGGTCTTGGGTGTTGGTCTGGGGCTAAGGCACTCGCTACACTCATCTACACCCCATTCACCCACAACCGTGAGCTCAAATTTCTAACCTAGATCCCTTGATCTTTTGGGATACTCATGTAGATAGTCCCCTAAATCTACTAGACCTAGGGCGACGATTTAGCTAAGACCACTATGTAGAGGACCCAAAAATGGGGTTTCCTTTGCTCCATGGCTTATTGGTGATGGTTGGTACCACAACTCTACCAAAATACCCATCTTGGCCTTTTACCCCTAAAACACCCCCTAATTACCAAAATGCCCCTCTTGGGCTCAAAATCCAAAAAAATTACAAAAATTCATAGAAAATCCCAATAAATCCCAAATATTCCTAATTTCATTTCCCTCAATTACCCCATGACCCAATTTGGCCAATTTAACCATCTTTAACCAAAATCCCCAAATTGCCCTTTAAAGACCCAAATTTCCCCAAATCCAACTCAAATGTCCATCAATTTGATCTCAATTGACCC
>NW_018219955.1:300191-300705 GCF_001263595.1 Phalaenopsis equestris
ATTTTCTAAATAAAGATATTGAATTTTAAAGCTTAAAAATAATTTTTAAAGGCTAAAAATAAGTTTTCACTAAAATAATTCCAATAAATCAAAGAAAAATCTGAAAAATATAGAATTTGCTCCTTTGAGTTCTCTGACATCAGGGAGATTTTTCAAAAATATAAAACTTTATTTTCACCACTTAAAGTATTTTATTTTTATTAAATAGCCAAAAATTTAAATAAGTCTAATAAATCACAGAAAATTCAAAAAATTATGAAATTTGATCCAAAGGCTTCTTTGGTCTAGTTCTACCTTAAGTAAAAAGTTCAAGGGATTATAATTTACCTTGGTCAAGTTAGGAATTTTCTTTGAAAAATCCTATTTTTGCTTATATAAATTAGATTAAATTTTGAAAAATCACATTTTCTCCTCTGATGTCTTAATTGACCCATGAATGAGGTAGGATAAAAATTTCAAAGTCATTTGAATTGAATTTGACAAATTATGAAGTATTAGAGCCTTAGGGGCAAAT
>NW_018219955.1:304690-305396 GCF_001263595.1 Phalaenopsis equestris
GCGCGCACTTCAAAATATTAATCAATTTTACACCCTTTTAAATAAAGATGTTAAACTTACCTATAAATTAAGACATGCCCGGTCTACAGACTAACCTCTACTTTCAGTGCTTGCACTAAGGATTACGAGGTTTTTGGCCATGTAGCTAACCCTAAAACTTTCTTTTTTAAAGCCCGCTGCGATGGCTTACCCAACGCTGACCTTTTCTTATAACCTGTCGACGGATCGCAACGCCCGTAACGTCGCTCCCACCATCAAGTTCCGAGCCAGATTTGAAGACCTCGAGGTTATCCTCGGGAAAGCCCCATTCGTGGTAATGAAGATCGCTGACCCGGAAGTTCAAGAGCCACCTGCAGAACTCAATTTGAATTGCCTTTAAGATTTTCCTGCCAGCAAGAAGGTTAAAGCCGCTGTCGTTGCGACACCCGCCAAACCTGCTATCCCCGCTGCTGCTAAGGGAAAGGAAGTGATGATTTTCAAAGATTTGGCTGAAGGATTAACTGATCCGCCACCCGTGTTTGAAATTGGGTCGAGCTCAAGGACTGTACTACTGACCCAAACTCAAAGGAGGAACCGCAATAGGAGAATTCGGAGGGCCATTAAAGTCCAGACTCCTGAAAACACACTTGATGAGGAGAGAGGAGCCTCATCAAGTTGAAGTGGTATTACCAAAAATTTACCCACTTCTGCGAGGAAGTAGATTCCA
>NW_018219956.1:0-7823 GCF_001263595.1 Phalaenopsis equestris
CGACAATCTAGATAATCTCAAAAAAGAAGAAGAAAGGATGATTGCAGTTGCTGATATCAACAAAGATTAAAGTAAGTCATTAATAAATTATTTGTAAACTAGAAAGCTGGCAGAGGAAAATTTTGAGGTGTACCACATCAGAAGAACAACTATGTTATTTGCTCTAGTTGTTCATTTCCTCTATAGAAGATCGTTCAATCAGATGTTGCTGCGATGTCTAAGCATAGCATAAGCACAAAATATCGTCAAAGAAGTACATGTCAGATTGTGTGGAGCTCACCAGTCCAGACCATAGATGAAAATGAAGATCAAAAGACTCAAATATTATTGTCCAGTGATGATGTTTGATTACTTGGAAACAGCCAGAAAGTGTCACCTTTGTCAAGTGCATGGGGTGGTCTTACACCAACCTCCAAATGTTCTACACCCAACTGTTGCCTCTTGTCCATTCGAGTGTTGGGGGCATAGACATAATAAGTCCAACAAAGCTTCCATCCTCTAAGGGACACAGATTCATTCTTGTCACCACGGTCTACTTCTCCAACTATGCAGAGACAGTATCGTTACGAGAGGTTACAACACAGCCTGTCCTTCAACTTTTCAAGAGTCAAATCGTCTACTATTTTGCAGTTTCGTGCAGAGTGATTTCTAATAGTGGAACAACCTTCAAAAGCATAAAGATTAACAACTTCGTCAAAAGACATGGGACAGACTTGAGATACATTACGATCTATTATCTCAGGGCAAACAGACTGGCCGAGGCCTTTAATAAGACACTCGTGAAAATATTGAAAAATATTCTGGATGAAAACAAAAGAGATTGGCATAATAAATTGTTAGAAGCTTTGTGGGCCTATTGGACAACATTCAGGACTCCCACTCAATGTACACCTTACGGGCTTGTATACAGATCTGAGATCGTACTGCCACTGGAAGTGTAGACACTATCTCTCAGAGTCACCGTCACCAATCAAATCACAACTGAAGAAAGTGCAAAGCTCAGACTTGAAGAATTGGAAACTCTCGAGGGAAAGCTACTAGAAGCAGAAAAGAATTTAGAACTTTACTAAGTAAGAATGGTACAAGCTCATGAAAAATTGGTCCTCCTGAGGATGTTCAAAGTGTGTGACCTTATTCTTGTTCTTAAAAGAACTATTCTTGCACATCGAAAGTTAGGTGGAAAATTTGAACCAACATAGGAGGGACCATTAGTCGTAGAAAAAGCCTATCAGAAGGAGCCTGCCAGCTGGTGGATTTTTGAGGCAAAAGACCTATGTTGTCAATCAATGAACGATATTTGAAGATGTACTATACAACCTAACACTGCTCCAAATTGTCTTTTTGAAACTTTGATTATTCTGGGGTTAGTTATCTTGCCAAGCGTCTATGACTTGGTCCAAAATTTTGTAAGAAAATTAACCTCAGTCAAATGAAAACTTATGAAATTGCAAACTTTATCTTTCTCATTTTTGCTTCTAATTTTGAGATTCTACTAAATTAAATTAAATAAAAATAATAAATAAATTAATAATCTTCACACCTATTTAAACAAAAATTTTATCTAAAAAATGTTTTATTTTGTTCTTGATCCTGTTAAATTTCATCGCACTAATGTTTTTTTTATCAAGACAGAAGCTGATTTTTTCTTTCAAGGATGGCTAGAATCTCACACTTAATGAGGAAAGGGTAGCCCAGGGTGGCATCATAAACTTTGACTTGGACTTTGATCAGGTCGGCGTAAACTATGAGGGTCCCCTGACGGACATAGTCAGCCGTCAAGAGATAGAGAGACTACCATCACTGTTAAAGATCAGTACTAAAGAAGATTCCTCATTGAAAAGGAAGAAAGTGACAGCGTAGCATAATCCGAGGGAAGGCACTAGTCATCTATGATAACAATGCCAGCAGGGCATTAAGTCAATGCTGATGATGAGAGACTACCAGATGCACCGTTGAGAAGAACGCAGCAAAAAAATGCCAATCACTAAAAATACAGAGCTTTCCAATGTGAAGAAAGAAGACTCCTAGAAGAAGTAGTAAACTTACTTACCCCACTCCCTGAAAGAAAAATCTATGACCCTTGCATGAGAGAAACTTCCTTTAGTTTGCTTGCGACAGAGAACGACTCTGATTCTTCTACAGAGCCAATGCTACCAACAATTACAAATGAATTTTGTGCGGGTTGCCCGATGTGCAACGCTGAGATCCCTAGATAGATACCAGACACAGGAGCTTTTTGTGGAATGCCCATAATGTAGCATCCTCCAGTTAGAGCCTTTCAACACTCTCGAGGAGTATGCATCTAATGACAATGGATTTCAGACTACGGACTACTCAGTTGGAGAATCATACATCCCATTGGATGCAGAATGTTGCAGACATGGATTCCTGTGGATATTGAAATGAGAGAGCGACCCCGACAATCACAGATGATTACCATGGCAGATTTTGATAAAATGAGAAAAGTTAAGAAGAGAAAGTTTGTATTCTACGAAGAAGTTTAGGGAAAATTTGTTAATATACTTGAAGTGAAAAAAAGAAGCATTCAAGGCTGCAGTTTTAACCAAAGGGATAGAGGTCCAGCTGGTATTCTGATGGAATAAACTTAATCAAAACCTTAAAAGTGGATGCGTGGAAAAGGTAGGATAACCATCAAATGTGGTTGTTGCTACAATTTCACCAGGGATAGAGAAGGGAACCCCTCGGGGATCTTAAGCCACGACAAGATGGATCCATTGCCTCCCACAATAAAGTGGATGATAATAATGATCGTCAGATGGAGCGTGTTGCCAGTAGACTGCATTCCAAATAGTTGTATCATCAACATTTATGAAGAGAGAGACTGTTTTCACCACATATAGATCACCATGATTTTGTCAGACGTTTCTGCATGGACTCGTTCATGAGTTAAAGAGACATTTTTTTTAAGAAAGAAATTGACGTCGTCAGATCCATTGAGTTCAGAGGATTCATTTTTAATCCACTGTCAATGGTTTCAGTACTAATTTTAAAGGGAAACGTAGTTGATCTAGCAAAGCACTGCATTCCTGGAGTGCCATGATGCAGACTTTCCATTAAACATAGAAGGGTGGATGACAACAAGGTGTCGTATGGATTCCAACTAGATCTAAAATTTGAGGAGCTACAACCATACAAGCTATGAGAGGGTTGTACCTCTAATTACAAGCAAAAGAAACTCTTGTCCTGGAGCGTGGCTTAGTAAGTCAACTTGATCAGGAGTTTGTCCCACAGAGGAGAGATAGACTGTTTTTTTGTCACCTTCTGTATTGCGTGAGAGCAGCATATATGATATGTGCTCAACATATGATGTTTCAGATGTATTTAGCATGATTGTCTCTTTTGATGATTTCAACATGTATCCAGTTTGTAACACCTGTTTGAAATAGATTAATGAAGTTTCTTTCAGATTTCAACATATTTGTCAAATTGTCCTTTCGTGGAGTGGATAAAAGCCATGAAACCATGCTTTGGTTCTAAACTATGAAGAACAAAGAACAAAATAATAAAAAAAAAACTGATGATAACAAAATTTAAATAAATTATCTTTTTGAAAAAAATCAATCAATGAAAATCATGTTTTGAAAAAAAATTTTGATAATTAAATGTGATAAAAACAACAAGAAAAGAAAATCAATTTATTTAGTTTGTTTCACTTGAGTTTGAGGTTTCTTACACTTTGCTTGCGCAACACGACTGTCTTGGTCAGCACCAATCTCCTCACATCCCCGTGAAGTTATATGCTTTGCACAAAGTTTCACAATTTTTCCTCACCAATGTCAATTTTCAAATGGCACATATCTATGAGTACAATACCACAAATTCTCTACTTTAATTTCATGTTGTTCTCACGGTTAGTACCAAGATTCCAATATATTTTCCTGCTACCCCTTGGGTTAGATGTGAGTCCCAGCACTTTCATCTGCAACGTAGCAGATATTTTTTTCGTCACCATTTGGGTCTGATGTGAGTCATCGAGCATTCCTTTCTAATGTGACGAAAAGCTTAGAGATAGGTATGAGACCACCTTAAATGGAATAAGGCATACTATTCTCATCTTTTGAGATCAATGTGAGACCACCTTAAGTGGAGTAAGGCATCCGATTCTCCACCCAAATCCTTGAGATAAGTATGAGACAACCTTAAATGCAGTAAGGACCCATATTCTCATCAGTTGATATCAGTATGGGACCATGTTAAGTGGAGTAAGGCATCCATTTCTCTAACCAATTATTTAAGATAAGTATGAGACCACCTTATATGAAATAAGGCATCCTATTCTCATCTTTTGAGAGCTGTATGATACCACCTTAGGTGAAGTAACACATCTGATTCTCTACCCAATTCTTCAAGATAGGTATGAGGCCACCTTAAATGGAATAAATAATCCTATTCTCATCTTTTGAGATTGGTATAATACCACCTTAAGTGGAGTAAGGCATCCGGTTCTCTGCCAAAATCTTTTGAAATTGGTATGAGACCTCCTTTGAGTAAGGCATCTGTTTATCTTTCTAGGATTGATACCTAAATTTCAATTCTCATCTTGGGGTCAGTACCTAAGTTTTGATTCCCTCCTTTAGAAGTCTGTATCTAAATTCTGATTCCCATCCTCTGAAACTATTGAAATCAAGATCAAGATTTTCTAACATCAATTTTAAAGTGTGACCATCATGGTCGTTTTTGGAAATCCTTTCCTTTAAATCCCCGGCGAGAGTTCTGAATCGTCAGTTTCGATCAAATATTCATTTGCTAGTTACCCAGTGGAAACAATTCTTACTCAATTCTACACTTTGTTCTAGGTCTGTTGACTTAGAAATCTGTATTGTTTTTGTTGATCTCGTCGGTCAATGCCAATACGTGCGGGGGGGTTGGCGGGAAAAACGGGGTCCATTTGTTGACCTCACTTGTGGTTGAGATCTACTTTTCCTCTTTAGTTTTCTAGGGTCTAGCAATATGACTTTCATGTTTACTATTCCTAGAGAACTAGAAAAGAAACCCTCACCACTAGAAACTAAAGTTTTCCTTACTCAACTTGAAGTTCCACGTATTGATCCAAACCTCTAGCGCTTAGGTGGTGGGTTCAATATGAGGGAGATCAATGGGCATCCCCATAAGACTGCTTGACCTTAGGGTTGACCCTAAGTGTTGATCTGGAGCTAGTTCACTCACTTACACTCACTTGCACTCACTTCCCACTCACAATCCTAAACCAAAATTTGTTGACTTTGATCACTTGATCTTTTGGGAAACTCTTGTAGATGGTCCCCTAAACCCACTAGCCCTAAGCTAAGGTCCAGCCAAGACTAGTACATGAAGGACCCAAAGTAGAGGGTTTCATTGGCCCATAGCTCAAATAAGCTGGTTGGCACCACACTTTCACCAAAATACCAAACTTAGTCTTTTGCCCAAAATTTACCCAATTTACCCAAAACACCACCAAACCCCAAATTTGACCAAATTTTCCAAAAATAACTCAAAATTCCAAAATTTGTCCAAAAATCTTTTCAAACCATTTAAAACTACTATATTGACCAAAATCACCAATTTTTCAAATTACCCCGAAATTACCAAAATTTACCAAAATGCCCCTCATGACCCAAAATTTCCAAAAATTCCAAAAATTCCAAAATCATCATTCTCAATTTGTTCAATTAAACAATCTTTGACCAAAAGACCTAAATTGCCCTTAAAGGCTCAATTTCCCCAAATTCACCCTAAATGTCTGCCAATTTGACCCCAATTCCCCAAAATTTCAATTATAAACTCAAAACAATCATTTTTAAACTAAATTAAAAGCAAATCCAAGTTAAATTGACTCAAATTTGAGTCTAATTTCAACCCAAATCAAAAAGCTGCAATTTTGCCTAAAACTAAAATCCCACTCAATTGAACCCCCAAATCCTTCACATTACCCCAATTACGATTAAATGCTCTGAAATAGCTCCACACAACAAATTTAACCCTCAATTGACCTTGGTCAAACTTCAATTTCACTCAATTTCAACCCAAATCCAAAATTCCCAAATTTGCCCAAATTTAGCCATGTGCCCAAATTCCAAAAAATTCAATGCCCTAACCCCAAAATTGGCACCCAATTAATGTTGAAAACTCTTCATGGCATTCCCCTAGACTATTTTGAACTCTCAATTTGGAGTAAGCCTAACTCTAGCCCAACCTAAACCCAAGTCTAGCCCAACATCCCCAAATTCACAAAATGCCCAAAATCCCTCAAATTGACCCACCAAATCAATTCTAAATCACTCTAAATGTTTTTTTTAAATCTTTGTGACAATCATTCGCACAATACTTCTCAATTAATTGAGTCTAATGGCATGGCTAGCATAAACTAAACCCAACTTCAAGACAATTCAACACAAATTGAACCCCTTAACCAAAAGTGAGTTAGCCATACCAAAGTGACCAAATGAATGACACCACAACCACAATTTGAACTCTATTGACTAGCTTAAGCAAGTGTAAACAACCTAGATGAGCTATCGACTAATGGTCCATTGATTTAAGGGATCTTAACCATATTTAGCATTATTTTGAAAATACTTCTCCATCATTGAGAGTAAATCATAATTAACCCTCACCTGACCTCCCTAAGCTAAGAAGTGACCATACCCTGGCCAGCCACCACCTCATCCACCAGAAACAACCAGCTCAAAGGTGTCCCCATTGGCCAAAACCCAAAATTAAACCTCCCTAAGTTGGCCAAGTCTGATTGTTCACTAGAGTTTTTCATCCCTCCATCTAAGCATTACCTTGCACCCACAGCCAAGCCCTAAGCTCCACCAGGCATACATGGCTATAAGTTAACCCCTTCACAACCAAGAAGGAGAGTGCCAAAATCCTTAGGGAAACTCTGCCAAAATCTCACCAGAGTCTCTCTAAACCATCTTAAGTGCAATCTCCTTGCTCTCGGTCACTCACAACGACCAATTAATTCCAATTTCATCACTGAAATTTGCTAAAAAATCAAGATAAATTTCTCCACTCCACTGCAGTGCACCAAACTTCAATTGAGCTTGCACACACCATCCATAGAGTGAGAGAAGTTGATCCCCCACAAAAACCCCCTCTCAAACAGCCTCTAGCATAGCTCCAGACCAACACCTAAAATCGAGCTTGATCAAAATCATGCCTAGAAAATTCACCAGGGCCTGAAACTTCATTTGGGAGCTTGTTGAACTCAATCTAAGATACCACAACAATCTAAATGAGGCATCCCCTCTTAGATAAAGGTATTGAGCCCCAACCTTAAACCGAGCTTAAATCGATTCTCCAAACTTATTGACTGTATTTCATACTGTATAAGCGGTATAGATATGCTCATCTTGAGTAGATGAAGAATTAGAAATAAACCTCATGATATTTAGTTGAGTCTAGGTGATGATCTTATGGTTTTAGTGTGAACGGTTCTTGAGTTAGGTCATTTGGGGACGATAACGAGGAGCTGTCTGATCGTGTATTTATTTGATGGACAGAGGAGATCAAGTTAGACCAACTCTAGGTACGAAAAGGTGGGCCGTGTGGCAGCTGAGGTGGATGTCGGCGTCAAATGGCAGAGCGCCGCGTGTTTAAGTAGAAAAATATGTTTTATTCAAATTAAATTAAATTCTTGAACTTCAAAAATCCATATCATTCTCTAGAAAAATCATAAAAATAAAAGAAAAATACCTTCTTTAAGAAATAAAGGAGAACAATGTGGAAAAAAGATAAAATTTATTCGACGACTCTCCCATTTTTAATTAACTAAGTACTTTCAGTATTTTATTTATTATGATCAAACATTGCTCACC
>NW_018219957.1:0-876 GCF_001263595.1 Phalaenopsis equestris
GTTAATTAAATCAACTGAAATCATATTTACAGAACTTATTTCAGGTTATTTTAAATATTCATTCGGGATTATTACATTTCCACTCTTGAAATTCCTCTCAAGTCAATCCTTAAAGCTAAAACAGTTTTCTATGGTGTGGTCGAGCAACCTGTGGTATGGACAGTATTGAGGGCGATCTTTCCTACCGGCCTTCTTTGGCTTTTGGGCTCTAGTATTTTGAATTTTGGTTTCATTAGCAAGTCCCAGAACATCTTCGATACTGACTCTTCTTTGAACGGGTATACTTTGCTTAATCGTTGATTCATTGTTGCAGACGGCTTTCGCTCTGTAAGATACGATCTTTGCTGAGCTGACTGTTGATCGAACTGTTACGGGTGTTGGCGAGACCGTCGAGGCTGTTCGACTTTCAGAATTTTCTGGCTGCTCCTCCTTTCCTATGTCTTCGTCAGTTGCACGAACTTTGAATTGGACCCAATTCGAATCCAAAAAATGGTGAGATATAAGCGTTGATTGACTCTTCCTCATGTAGAATCTCTTTTCCTTTAGTTGGTGGAGCAACTGGTACAGCGGTGGTGAATCCGGCAGTAAGAGCAGAAACAACACCAGAAGCAATCCCGATATTTCTGGCGGCAGACCCCACAACAATAGAAGAGTTCTTTTCAAACGATCTCTTTAGAGGGGAGAATCCTGTAGGAGGCTTCAAATTGAACTCCACAACAGACATAACGGACTTGTTCATTTCAGGCTTCATCACTGCGACAACCACATCCCTGAACTTGACTCCAACATCATCGAACCCATGTCCAAATTTAATTACTGTCAGGTCAGGCAGCTCGTCTCTTAACAAACTCCACTCCGATGGCGAAAGAAAAGTCC
>NW_018219958.1:0-846 GCF_001263595.1 Phalaenopsis equestris
CTGAACAACCTTCTTTGACAGCCAATTATTGAAAAGTTGTACTGACTTGAGAGTTGGGATGGAATTTCTTCCTTCCCCTACTCTGTTCACGAGAGATTGGCAGAGTAGCAACAATCTTTTGGACATTTTCGTGTCCATCGGCATTCATAAAGGGATAGAATTTGCCTTATCTCCGCAGTGGATAAATTTCTGGTAATTCTTCTTGCAGAGTAGCAGCTATCTTTTGGAGATTTTCGTGTCCATCGGCATTCATAAAGGGATAGAATTTGCCTTATCTCCGCAGTGGATAAATTTCTGGTAATTCTTCTTCCTTCTGATAAGGTTCCTCTTCAGTAGGTATTTTCTCAGATATCTGAATTTTAGCTGCTTTTCGGGCTTTCCTATTGCGGTTTCTTTTCAGAGACCGGGTCAATGGTACAGTCTTTGAACTTGATCCGATTTCAAAAATTGATGGTACATCTGTTAATCCTTCAATTGGATTTTCTATTATCATGATTTCTTTTCCCTTAGTGGTGGGAACAGAGGTCTTTGTTGGAGCGATAGTAGCAGAGGTTTTGATTTTCTTGTGAATAGGAAAGTCATCAAGGGAGTTCAAGTTGAATTCAGCAGCTGGCTCTTGTATTTCTGGAGAAACTTCTGGAGAAGCAACTTTCAAAATAACAAAAGGAGCCTTCCCAAGGGTGACCTCGAGATCTTCAAATCCTGTTCCAAACTTGATGATAGTAGCAACATTGCGGGCCTCGCGGCTTGTTGGCAGGTTGCAAGTGAATGTTAGCGTTGGGTAGGTCATTGCAGCAACTTTGCAAAAGAAAGTGCTGGGGTTAGTTATATGGCCAAAGTGTTGTA
>NW_018219958.1:1869-2510 GCF_001263595.1 Phalaenopsis equestris
AGCTATCCTATTATTTGGCTTCAATTTAGGAGAAATAATTTAGATGTTTCATCCTGCAATTTTTTTTTTATTTATTAGGATTTACATTTGTGTGAAGCAATCAACACAAATAACCTTGAAAATGTGAGGATTAGGTCATGATGAACGACAACCTCGGAATCCTAAGGCGAGTTAGGGCTTAGATTGTACAACATGATTGTACAAATACCTAAAAGATGTGTTTAAGGATTTATGTTGCACTAGGAAAATAACCTCAAATTCTTATGGATTTGTTGTTTAAATCTAAGGAAGGGATGTATTAGTATAGATCCTCTTGTTGTTGAAGATGATCAGGCTGCCCAAGCTCCTCGTTGTAGCAGAGTTCAAGTTTTCTAGGTCATTTGGTTATAATGTCAAATCAGGTGACCCTATAGTTAATGTTCTTTAAATTTTATTATAGGTATATTAAAGTTGACTAAAGCAACACCGGTCAAGATCCCACGATTCCATCATCCCGACACCACAATTTTCTATTGGAATCACTTAGTCCAAATGAAATTACTAAACTCAACTTAATGAGTTCCATAATTTCATTTAGATCGTGGTAAGCGTCGTTAGCAAACCTCATTCGCAACCGTAGGTTACCTCCTCCGAGGGTTCCC
>NW_018219959.1:0-1381 GCF_001263595.1 Phalaenopsis equestris
GAAAGTCAGGACCCAGTCACGTGGCAGGAAATTAAGGGGCTCGTGATATCCCGAGTCAATTACTCGTATTTCAACCACATTGTCTTATTTTGAAATCAACTAAGGACCCGGTACGAATTCTTCAAAGTGGATGACTCAGTAATTAGGGCATCAATTTCATTCTCCCCTGAAGTCATAGTCTTATCAAAACATCCAAATTTTTCTTCGATGTCATTAGGTTTTTTTTTTTAAATATTGCACAATCCTGAACAACAACAAACCCTTTATTTTACTTAATTGCGGTGGGAGGGATGGAATAGACTAAAATTGATCATGCTAATTCCATTTAAACTAAAATAGTCATTTAAACAAAAATAGTAATAAAATAGTAGTCAAGAGGCATTTTATTCATTGACAGTTGCGTAGGAATAGGTTAGAACAAACAAATCGACTGAAATCATATTAATAGAACAACTTTCAGGTTCCTTTCAAATATTCTTCCGGGATCGTTATGTCCCCATTCTTTAACTTCTCCTCAAGCAAGTTTTTTAAACTGCAACACTCTTCTTATGGTGTGTCCAATAAACTTATGGTTCGGGTAATATCTCGGATGTCCTTTCTTGTTGAGCTCGTCAGACTTCTTCGGCTTAGGTAACTTGAACTCGGGATTCTTGATCAGACTGCGGAACATCTTTTTTATTGCTTCATCTTTAATAAAATATATTCCATTTGATCGAGTGTTCATGATTGGAACTTGTCTTTCATATTTTTGGTAAGGTCTATGCTGAGATGATTGCTGAATATTCTGACGAGGATGTTGGAAGGTTTGTTTATGTTGCTCTGCTTGTATTTGCAATTTTCGTTTTCCCCTGCTAACCACAGCAACTATCCCAGATTTCTTCTCAAATATCTTGGTTATCCTGGACTTCTCGGTCTTCTCATGAGAATCAATATGCTTGACTTCTTCTTGCAGATTTCCAGCTTTGCTGAGTAACTTCTCGAAAGACTTGATGGTAAGTCCCTTAAGCATGAAAGCTATTGGCCCATGGATGCTTTTGAGTAGGATCTCAATCGCATGATGTTCCTGTAGCTGAGGTTCACATTTCATGCAAAGGTTTCTCAACCTCAAGATATAATCCACTAAAGTTTCATTAGGCTTTTATTTTTCTACCAAGAGATCTCCAATAGAAACATGATGCTGCACTCAAGCATATCTTTTTACAAACAATAGCTCTAACTCGTCGAACGTCTTCACCACTCCGTTGGGCAACTCGACATAACAATCAAACACTATTCCTCACAGGCTACTAACAAACTGTTAGAAGAGTAAAGCTTCAATATTTCTTGTGTTGCCACAACTGGTTCAGAAATGTGCTATGTGTTGTTTGGGATTTCTAGTCCC
>NW_018219960.1:0-1492 GCF_001263595.1 Phalaenopsis equestris
ATTCTTGTTTTTCTTCGCCCTAATTTCTCAACACATCCAGAACGAGCAAGAACCATTTGGATTGCACAACAGCTTTAAGACTCCCTTGAACAGCAGCGAGTGAATCTAAACGAGGCCTCTCCTCTTTAGGACATTCCAACATATCGGCAATGACCTTTTTTGCATCAAAGTCGTTGGAAACACAAACCCACATTTTCAGTTCAAATTCTTCTTTCAGATCTTCATAGATTTTCGCAACAGAGTTGTCTTGCCCATGCCACCATGACCCACTATGGATAGAAGAGAAATGTTCTTGTATAAAGTTGGGCTAGCAATATGAGTTGGATCTCCATTTGTTCGCTTCCTCAACCAGTGCATGACAAAATCCTTCTCCTCGCCTCGACCTATGAGATCACTTTTAGGCAAATCCTGTTTCACGATCTTTGAACAACTGAAGCTCCAGCTCCCGCTGCTCCTGCTTTGCGTTTTCTAAGAGATGAAGGAAAGTACTGACCTCAGCTGAAACTTTGTCAAGGTTCTTAACAACCTTCTCCAGCCTCTTCAAATTGGGATCCATCATGAGAGCACGTTTGCCAATTTTCTTCACAAACTTTTGCTGCTTCTTGTTTCTGGTAAGTTGTTCTTCAAGCTTGTCATACTCAAAGTCATCCAGAACATCATCTGTCTCATTGTAGCTGCCAGATCCAGCTGTTGAGTTCCGGGTTGGGATCTCTGATCTGTGCTCGGGAGTAAGCAGAGACAACAACTCGGATCTTGGGGTGGTTCTCTCGCAGCCTTTTGAGCTCCTTCTTAATGCCCGTCTGCCATCTATTTTGATCTTTAAGGTAAACAGAGCAAGCTTCGAACATCTTATCCACCATTGGGTCAACAAACGAGTCTGCCATCGCACAGATCAAGGTTAGGAGGAGGAGAGACAGTGGATGAGAGGAAGAGAAGAGAGTACGGAGGTAGGTGGATTTGATATGAGGATGTGTGGTGGGCGATGGAGGGGATGCGTGAAGTATCTTTATTAAGATAAAATTACCACCCTGGTTTCCTGTTGACTCTCATTGACGTAGAGCCATTGATGGCATGCTATAATGGATGCGTGGTTGAGGATGGAAGGGATGTTTCGTTTAAGTATGTGGGTTAACTTACGATGTGGTTTCTACTGTGTAATAAATTAAAGAGCAGGATTTTTTATCACTAATATTATTTAACTAAAAAAATATTAATTCAAACAGCTTAATATACTTTGTGATTTAAATTTATATTGTTTAATTACTTTCATAAACTAAACAATAATATTTAAGAAAAACTTCAATTAAAATTAATTTTAATTTAATTAGCAATTTTTTAATTAATAACTAAATATTAATTAAAAAAATTTTCTATCAACAACAACAACAATAACAAGAACCCTTTATCCCACTAATTGGGGTCGCCTACATAAATCATTTTTCTCCATTGCGTCTAATTGAGTGTTATATTTTAATTTAATTCTAATAAATTA
>NW_018219961.1:0-1259 GCF_001263595.1 Phalaenopsis equestris
AAATTACAATGCTTTGATTCCATATTTTAAATGCAGTTAGTTCTATCTATCCTAAAATGTCCCTTATAATCAGATTCATGACATTTTTGAATAATTTCTTGGGTTTATTCAAATGGTTCACATCTTTGGATAACTTGCTCCTTACATTTTTATATAAATAAGGGTCACCTCAGAATTAAAATCTTGCTTCGTGAATGAAATTCTTCTTTTGGTGGCATTTTAATATGGAGGGTAAAAAATTAATAACTATATTTTTAAATATATCAGCACACCACGGAACATGCCACTCAATAACAACATATAGTTGTTCATCATAAAAATTTTCATTTATTTGATCATCAAAATTACTCTATTTGCCTTATTCAAGGCTTGACAAATGACCAGTAATTTGATTATCAATACCCTTCCTGTTCATCACTTCAAAGTCAAACTTCTGCAGCAGAAGAATCTATCTGAATAACCTTGTTTTTTCATCCTTCTTCGGCATCAAACATTTTATAACTGAGTGATCAGTATG
Organism: Phalaenopsis equestris; assembly: GCF_001263595.1. Classification (NCBI taxonomy): domain Eukaryota; kingdom Viridiplantae; phylum Streptophyta; class Magnoliopsida; order Asparagales; family Orchidaceae; genus Phalaenopsis; species Phalaenopsis equestris. Next base: position 518 of record NW_018219961.1, read on the forward strand.
CATAATACATTTAGTTCCAATTAGATAAGATCTAAATTTATCAAATGCATATACTATTGCTAATAATTCCTTCTCAGTAGTTGTATAATTTATTTAAACTTCATTAAAAGTTTTACTGGCATATTATATAACTTAGAAAATCTTATCATATTTTTATCCTAATACTCTACCCAAATAGTATAATCACTCGTATCGCGTGTTAACTTAAATGGCTTTTCTGAATCAGGTGAAACAATAAAATGTGGAGTGATAAATTTTTTCCTTTAATAAATTGATGGTATTTAGACATTCCTCGTTAAAATAAAATATTTTATCTTTTTCCAAAAGATGACAAAAAGTCTTAGTAGTTCTTGAAAAGTTTTTAATATAACACTTGTAAAAACCAGCATGTCCTAGAAAAATTTTAACTCCTCTCACCGTAAAAGGAGGAGGTAGTTTAGCAATAACCTAAGTTTTTGTTGGAACTACTTCTATGTCATTTTCAAAAATTTTATGTCCTAAAACAATTCCTCTTGCAACAATAAGTTGACATTTTTCTCAATTGAGAACTAAATTTGTTTCTTCACAATGTTTCAAAACTCTTGTTAAATGATCTAAACATGAATCAAAGGAGGTTCCAAAAACTGAAAATTCATTCATGAAAACTTATATTCCTTTCTCAATTAGATTGCAAAAAATGTACTACATGCATCATTGAAAAGTTGAAGGTGTTTTGTGTAAACCAAAAGGCATTCTTATAAAA
>NW_018219961.1:18094-20596 GCF_001263595.1 Phalaenopsis equestris
TTGCTGTGGTCAAAAGGTCTAGGCATGAATTTGAGCAAGCTCGATTTTAGGTGTTGGTCTAGAGCTATGCTAGGGGTTCTATATGAGGGAGATTTGATGGGGCTTTGTCTTAGTTCAGTGTGGTAAAGGTGTGGGTCAGCTTAATTTGATTTTTGTGGAGCGTAGAGGTGTAGAGAGCTCTGTCCTGTCTATGGCAATGTTTTGTGCTCAAAATTTTAACTCTGGCAAGGGGATTTAGGACAATGTAGTGGTTGGGTTGCACTATGGAGGTCTCAAGGAAGCTCAGTGAGTGATTTCAGAGGGTATCCTTAAGAAATTTTTAGCACCTCTCTCCTTGGCCATGGAGGTGAAGTTTTATAAAAATGGCCAATGGTGGCTCTATGGGTCAATTGAAGGGTGCAAAGTGCTGCTTATGTGGAGGGTAGAGAGGCTCTAAACTTTAAATTGGATGAGGTGGCCTCAAGGTTTGAATTGTTTAATTCCATGAGGGTGGCTCTCGATTTGGCCATTTTCCAGTGACTAGGCCGGCCAGCAAGGACAGGGGAGCTGGCCAAGGGATCAAGTGAGCCAAGGGGAGGCTCAATTATCACTTACCCTCAAGGGTTAGTCATAATGGCGAGGATATTTGGCTTAAGACCCAAAAATGGGCATGAATCCCTTAATTTGGGGATACATTGGTCAATAGCTTAGTTTGGTGGGGTTAGTGTTGTTTAGCCTGGTCTAAAGGAAGGGCTTAGTGGCTGTAGTGATCTTTGGTTGGCCATTTTGACATGGCTAGGTTAATTTTTGGTGAAGGGGTTCATGTAGGTAAATTTGGCCAAATCTTGGGTTTGGGCTAGGCTAGCCATGACCTTGAGCCTAACTAATTGATCAACATTTTATATACGATTGTCATGAAGATTTTTTGTGAAGACTTGAAATGATTTTGAGTTCAATTGGGGGCTCAATTTGAAGGATTTTGAGATTTTGGTCAATTTGGGCATGTTGGGCTAGACTTGGGTTTAGATTGGGCTAAGTTTGGGTTAAGCCCAAATTGATTATCAAGAATGGTCAATATAAATGTGATGAAGATTTTTCAATATGAATTGGGTGTCAATTTTGGGGTTAAGACAATCAATTTGGTGGAATTTTGAGGTATGGCCAATTTAGGGAAAATTGGGGCTTTTGGACTTGGGTTGAAATTAAATGAAATTGAGGCTTCACCAAGGCCAATTGAAGGTTAATTTTGATTTGTAGGAGTTCTATGAAGATTTTAGGATTCAAATTGAGACCAATAGAGTAGGCCATGCGGTTCAATTTGGTGGAACCAAGTCATAGGGCCAAAATTGGGGGTTTGACTTGGATTAAAATTGGGCACAAATCATGAGAAAATTGAGCTTATATTTGTTTTATATTGGTCATATGGAAGTTTAATTTGAGTTTAGGAATGAAATTAGTGGAAATTGGGACAAAATTGATGGACATTTGAGGTAAATTTGGGGAAAATTGGCCTTTAAAGGCAAATTAGGGGTTTTGGTCAAAATTAGAGGTTTTGGTCAAAATAGTCAAATTGGTCAAAGTGGGTCTTATGGTAGTTGAGAAAAATGAAATTGGGAATAGTTTGAATGTTTTGGGAATTTTTTGGATTTTTTGGAATGTTTGGAATTTTGGGCTAACGAGGGGCAATTTTGGTAATTTGGCAATTTTCGGTGATTTTGGGTAATTTGGATATTTTCAAAAGGTTTGAAATGATTTTTGAAAAAAATTGGGTATTTTGGGTAAATTTGGCAATTTTGGCCAAATTTAGGGTTTCAAGGGTACTTAGGTAATTTGGGGAATTTTGGGGCAAAGGGGCAAGTTGAGTATTTTTGGTAGAATTGGGGTGCCAACCACCATGAATGAGCTATGGACCAATGGGAACCCAATTTTACACCCAATTGATGTTGAAAATTCTTCAAGACATTCCTATAAATCATTTTCAACCATCAATTTGGACCTAACCCAACCTAGACCAAAGTCTAACCCAACACCCCCAAATTGACCAAATGGCTAAAATCCCTCAAATTGAACCACTAAACCAATTCAAAATCACTCCAAATCATTTTTAAAATCCTCATGACAATAATCTACACCATATTGATCAATCAATTGAGCTCAATGCCATGGCTAGCTGATACACCAAAAATATATGCATGTTTAAACTCGTATTTTATACTCATTTTTTGTGATATTGCACTTTAAAGGAAGGTAATTTTCATGTTTAATTGTAGGATGTTGATTTTTAGGACTTGGAGTAAGAAGGATGGAATTTGGAGTCAAAATGGAATTTTTGAAGAAATGTTCAGCGCCGACGGTGTTAAACTGGGCGTCGACGACGGCGTTTGACAGAGAGCATGAATTTTATTTACGGACCACTGGTGCCGATGGTGCCAGAATGGGCGCCGACGGTGCTAATATCTTAACTATAAAAGAAATTAAAAGTTTGAACGAAATAACAAATAACTTAAATAATCAAATAAATGA
>NW_018219962.1:0-979 GCF_001263595.1 Phalaenopsis equestris
TTCCTCTATCTCACTCTTGATTTCTCTCTTTTGCTCTATCCCCATCTCTCTTCTCTCTCCCTCTCCATCTCCTTCTCCTTCTCCCTCTTTCTACCCATCACTCCCTCTCCCTCTCACCTCACTCATGCTCCTCCAGCTCAGAGAGAGAAAGAGACTCTCCATCCTTGCATATCTTTCTTTCCCTTGCTATATTATTATATCTCTCTATTCTCATTCTATTTTTCAATCTCACCCCCTTGCACTCTAAATATATATTTTCCCTCCTCCTCTTTCTCTAACTCTCTCCTTTCACTTTCACTACCTCCTTATCTCTCTTTCTATCTCTTTCTCTCTATCTCTTTCTCTCACTCTCTATAGCTTTATATATCTCTCTATCTCCATTTCCTTCTCTAATTATCTCTCTCTCCTATCTCTCTCACTCACTTTTTCTATTTCTCCACTTTCTAACTCTCTCTCTCCCATCCATCTCTCTCTTACTCCCATTCCCTTTGCCTTGCTCCTTCTGTCCCACTCTCTCTTTCTCACTCACTCTTACTTTTAATATGTCACACTCTCTCCCCATCTTTCTCTTATTCTCCCTTTCTCTCTCACACCTCTCTCTCTATCTCTCTCTAGCACTCTCTATTTCTCCTCTCTCTATTTCTCTTGCTCTCTCTAGAAAGAGACAGAGAGATCGGGTGATAAAAAAAGAGGGAGGGAAAGAAAGAAGAAGAGAGCATATCCATATTGAGAGGTATTGGAAGAGAGAAAGGATAATAGATGGATGTCGAGAGGGAGAGCAATGAAGAGAAAAGAGAAGGCAAGAGAAGACAAAAAGAGATAAAAAGAGATAGAAGGAGAGGAAGAGGGAGAAATATGTAGAAGGGAGGGAGGAAAGGGAGGATGGGAGGGTGAAGGAGGGAGAAAGAGAGTGGGGTAGAGGTAGAGGGAGTGATAAAGAGAGACTGTGATAGAGGTAGGGAGAGTGAAAAGAGTGACA
>NW_018219962.1:1177-6040 GCF_001263595.1 Phalaenopsis equestris
CACTCCCTCACTCGCTCATTTTCTCTCCATATGCTTCTCGCTCATATTTTCTCTTCTATGCTCCCTCAATCAATCTCTCTCTCACTATTCTCTAGCTTGAATTTTCTTTCTTTTATCAATTACCTTTCTCTTTCTTCCTCAAGCTAACAAACCCTCTTGCTCTTCTGATCACTATCACTCTTTCTCTCTCACTCTCTCTGTCTCTCTATCTCTCCTCACTCTGCATCTCGCGCTCCTTATTTCTCTCTATCACTTATTAGAGGAGATGGGTTTGGATGGAGTGTGAGTGACAGAGTGGGAGAGAGAGAGGAGAGATATCGAAGAGAAGAGAAAATAAGAGTTTACAAGAGAGAGCTTGAACTACATAGCAAGGTAGAATTATCTTTGCACCTCTCTGAGTTAGAAGAGGAGGGAGACCAGGAGGGGAAGTTAAAGAGAGCCAAAAATAGAGAGAAAAGAGTGAGGGAGAGAGAGGGAATGAAGAAGGCAGATAGAGATAGAGAAGCGAAGGCTAGAGTGTGGCTAATTTTAGAGAGTGAGAATATAGTAAAAGAAGGGAGAGAAGAATGTGATAGAGAGTGATAGTGGGAGGTAAGATCAAGAAAGTAAGAGTGTTAGAGTGATTGAAGAAGGTGAGAGAAGGGGATGGTATAGAGATGTGGAGAGAGAATGAGTTATAGAGAGAGGATGGATAGGTAAAAATGTGAAGATAATAAAATTTTAAAGAAAGAGAAACTGAGAGAATGGGAGAAAGTTAAAGTTAGAGAGAGAATAAGAGAGAGAAATTTAGATAGATAGATAAAGAGAGATAGAGAGATGAGAAATATCTCTCTTTCCCACTCACTTAACTCTTTATCTCTCGCTCTCTCTCTCACTCTACACACTCCCCCACTCGCTCCGTCTCTCTCAATATGCTTCTCACTCACATTTTCTCTCCCATGATCCCTCAATCAATCTCTCTCTCACTTTTATCTAGCTTGATAATTTTCTCTTTTATATATTACCTTTCTCTTTCTTCCTCAAGCTAACAACCCCTCTTGCTCTCCTAATCTCTATCACTCTTTCTCTCTAGCACAATCTGTCTCTCTATCTCTTTTCACTGTGCATCTTGCGCTCCTTATTTCTCTCTATGATTAATTAGAAGAGATGGGTTTGGATGGATTGTGAGCAACAATAGGAGAGAGAGGAGAGATAGATAAAAGAAGAGAAAATAAGAGTTTACAAGAGAGAGCTTGAGATACATAGTAAGGTTGAACTATCTCTGCATCTCTTTGAGTTAAAAGAGGAGGGAGACCAGGAGGGGAAGTTAGAGAGACCCTAAAATAGAGAGAAAAGAGTGAGTGCAAGAGTGGGTGAGAAAGGGAATGAAGAAGGCAGAGAGACATAAAGAAGAGAAGGCTAGAGTGGGGAGAGAGATTATGTTAGAGAAAGATAATTATAGAGAGAGAGAATAGAGTAAAAAAGGGAGAGAGAAGAATGTGATAGAGAGCTATATAGTGAGATGTAAAAGCAATAAAGTAAGAGTGTTAGAGTGATTGAAGAAGGTGAGCAATGGGGATGATATAGAGATGTGGAGAGAGAATGAGTTATAAAAAGAGGAGGGATAGAGTAAAAATGAGAAGATGATGAGATTTTAAAGAGGGAGAGAGTGAGACAATGGGAGAAAGTTAAAGTTAGAGAGAAAATAAGAGAGAGAGAAATATAGATTGAGATAGATAGAGAGATGAGAACAAGAGCAAAAGATAAGAAAGAAATATTTAGAGAAAGAATAGTGTGAGCGAGAAAAAGTGAGTGAAATTGTAAGAGAGATACAGTGCATGCAAGAGAGATAGATAGAGAGAAAGGAATGAAGGAGTCAGGGTGAGAGAGTGGAAGAGAGAGAGAGATGTGGGGATAGAGGAAATGAAAGTGAGCGAGAGAGATGGTCGAAGGATAGGGGAGAAAGAGTGCGAGAGATAGTGAGAAAGCTAGAGAACGATGGGGTGGGAGAGGGAAAGGGAGATAAAAAGAGGAAAAGAAGTGGAAAGAGAGAAGAAAGACAGTGAAAGGTTGAGAGAGAACATATATAGAGAAAGGTGAGAGGAGATAGAGATAAAAAAAGAGAGTGACAGACAGAAAGAAGGTGAGAGAGGACAAAGAGATGTGCATAAGGAGCCCTTCCTCTTCTTTTATCCTCCTCTCACTCTCGCATTCTTTGATGCTCTCCCTCTTCTCTCACTCTCTCTTTCTTATAAACGAGAAAGGGAGATAGCAAAAAAGAGAAAGCGAGAAGAGAGAGGAAGAGGGAGAAAGTGTGTGTGAGGGAGAGGCAAGAGTGAGTGAATGAGTGAGTGAGAGAGAGAAGTGCAGAACAAAAGATGGATCAAAAGAATGAGAGGGGAGGGAGGAAGAGGGAGCAAGTGTTTGTGTGTGAAAGAGGGAGAAGAGAGAGATACAAGAGAGATCGATCTGAAGTGAGAGGAATGAGAGAGCAAGAGTGAGAGAATATGGAGAGAGAGAAGTGTGGAAGAAGGAGAGGTAAATAGGAAGAAATATATAGAGTGAGAGAGAGAGAAAGAAGAAGAGAGACGATGTGAAAGAAGCAGAGGTAAATAGAAATGGTGGAGGGCATGAGAGGGAGGGAGGGAGACTGGTAGTTAGAGAGATGAGAGAGGGAAAGAAAAGAAGAGATAGAGCAACGAATTAGAAAGGGAGTAGAAATGAGGGAGGGATGGAGAAAGAGGAAGGGATGGATATGGAGTGGGAGAGAGACTCAATGAGAGCAGGAGGGGGAGGGAGAGAGAGTGAAAGAAGCAAGAACAAGTGAGGGACCAAGAGAGAGAGATATAGAGAGGGGGAGAGAGATAGAAGAGTGAAATAGATACAATAATCAAAAGAGAGTAATAGAAGAGATGGAATAAGAGAGAGCGAGGGACTGAGAGAGAGAAGTGAGCGAGAACTGAGTCATTCTCTCATCCTCACTCCTTTCTCTTCTCTCTATCTCACCTCCCCTTTGGTTCCTCCGTCTATCACTCTCTGATAGTCTCTCTTACGCCACTCACTCTTCTCTCTCTTTTTATCACTCTCCTTTTCTCTGAAGCTCCCTCTCCTATCCTATCTCTCTCTTTCCTCTCTTCTCTCTTCTCACTCTCCCTCCCCACTTTCTCATTATCTCTCTCTCACTCTCTCCCACTCCCACTCTCTTGCTCTCTCATTCCCCTCCCTCTTTCCCCATCTCTCTCCCCTTCTCTCTCCCTCCCCTTCTCTCCCGCTCCCCTTCTCTCCCTCTTGGTATCAACTTTTCTCTTCTTTTTCTCCTCTTTATTTTTTCATACTCTTCTCTCTTTCTCACTTTCTCACACACCTCCCCTCCTTTCGTTCTCATTATCTCACACTCATTTTCTCACTCTTGTCTCTAATTTGCTATATCTTGCTCTTTTCCTTCATTCTCCCTAACCCCTCTCCCTTCTTCCCCCTTTCACTTTCTCTCTACCTCACTATCTCTAACTAACAATTTTTTATGTCATCTTTCCCACTTTTTTCTCCTTCTCCCATAGTTCTCTCTTTTTTTTTCTCTCTTACTCTTCTCTCTATAGCTCATTTTCTCTCACTTTCTCTCTCTCTCCATCTCTCTCTATCACTCTCCTTCCCCCACCCTCCCTCCATTTCTCTCTTCTTAGCTCCCTCTCCATCCCACCCCTATCCTCTCTTTTTAACACTACCTCCTTCCCTCCCTTTCTCTTCTTCTCACACTTTCTAACACCATCATCTCAATCGCCCTCTCTGTCTTATGCTCTCATTGCCTCTTGTTTTCTCTCTCTATCGCTCTTTCTCTTGCTGTTATCTCTCTTTGAACTTTTCTTCTGTTCTTTCTCTCTCTCATTCTATCACTCTCCAACATTAACCCTCTCAAACTCTCTCTTACTCTCTGTTCTGTTACTTTCTCTCTCCAAACAAATTTGCTTCTTACCCCACCCTCTCTCACTCTCTTTATCTCTCTCTCTCACCCCTTTGAATGTCTATCCTTTTCGCTTTTTACTTTATCTCTCACACACTTCTCTATTTCTCTCTTCTCTCTCTCTCCCTTGCTTTCTCACTTTTCCCTCCCTTATCGCTCCCTCCCTCCCTCCCTCTCACTCTATCTCTCTTTTACTTTATATCACTTTCTTTATCTCTCTCTCAACTTTCTCTCTCCTTCTCTATGTTGCTTTATCTCTCCCACCCTTTTCTCCCCTTTCTCGTCTCCTTCCATCCCACTATTTCTCTCTCAATCTCTCTCTCTCCCTTTCTCTTTTTTAGCCCCTTTACACACCACTTCTACCTTTTCTTTTCCTAGACTTCCCTCTTTTTTATTTAAGGCTGCCTCCCTCCAAAAAGAATTCAAAATTTCCTCCAAAATTTTATCCAAAAGTCAACGCTTTTGAATTCAAAAGAAATGTCCATTGATACATAAGACATATCCCTTCATAAAAAAACCTTCCAAAGTATTTAGATGCATTGAATCACTCTAAAGGGTGTTTAGATTAAGGTTCCTTTTAAAATTTGCACAAAATTTGTCCTGAACTTCCGTAATCCTCAAAAAGTCATCTCTGGCGCATCTGGCGCCAGCTTGTTTAAGTCAGCATTATTCTGGGTTTTAGCGCATCTAGTGAGAGTTCTGGTGCATCTGGTGCCAGCTCTCTATAAAATGGTGCATCTGGCACCAATCTGGTGCCAGAATTCCTAAAATTCATTATTTTGGCTCCAAATTTTGTTCTTTTGGCTACTCTTGCTCCAAATGCCTAAATTTGATACTCTTGCAATAAAAACATGAAAATACCCTTATTTGAAGTATATGAGAAAAAAATGAAGGTAATGTGAAAATGAGTAAGAGAAAGAGAGTGA
>NW_018219963.1:0-4282 GCF_001263595.1 Phalaenopsis equestris
TTAGAATCAGTCTTTAACTTCTGATTCACTTCTTTCAAGGACGGACCTTAACTTCTGACTCTCTTTTGAGATTGATCATTAACTTTCAATTCTTATTTTATAATCAATCCTTAACTTTTGATTCACTTCTTTCGAGGTCGGTCCTTAACTTCCAACTCTCTTTTGAGATTGATCATTAATTTTCAATTCTCATTTTAGAATCAGTCCCTAACTTCTGATCACTCTTTTTGAGGTCATTCCTTAACTTCCGACTCTCTTTTGAGATCAATCATTAACTCTCAATTCTCATTTAGAATCAGTCATTAACTTCTGATACACTTTTTTCGTGGTCGGTCCTTAACTTCTGGCTCTCTTTTGAGATTGATCTTTAACTTTTAATTCTCATTTTAGAATCAGTTTTTAACTTCTAATTCACTTCCTTTTGGGGTCGGTCCTTAACTTTCGACACTCTCTCTTGAGATTGATCCTTAAATTTCAATTCTCATTTTAGAATCAGTCCTTAGTCCTTAACTCTGATACACTTCTTTTCGAGGTTGGTCCTTAACTTCCGACTCTCTTGTAAGTTCAATCATTAACTCTCAATTCTTATTTTAGAACCAGTCCTTAATTTCTGATTCACTCTTTTTGAGGTCGGTCTGTAACTTCCGACTCTCCTTCGAGAATGATACTTAACTTTTGATTTTTATTTTGGAATCAGTCCTTAATTTCTGATTCCTTTCCTTTCAAGATCGGTTCCTAACTTCCAACCCTCTTCTGAAATTAATACCTAAACTTCAATTCCTACTTTGGGGTCAGCACATACATACTGATTCCCATCCTCTATGAACACCAGAAATCTGATAACTCAAAACCAACTCTTCAATCCCTAAGCAAGAGTTCCTACTTCTTTACTTCAATCAAATATTCATCTACTAATTCCCCAGTCAAAACAAATAACACACACAATTCTACACTTCCTTCTAAGTCTGTTGACTTAGGAGTCTGCATTGGTTTTGTTGATCTCGTCGGTCAACACCTATACACACGGTGTGCTTGCCCAACACACCACACCTATTGGGGGTCCATTTGTTGACCTCACTTTTGGTTGAGGTTTAGTTATTGGTATTTTGTAGCCTAGGGTCTAGCCATAAGATTTTTCTGTTGACTATTCTTAGAAAACTAGAAAAGGAACCCTCACCATTAAAAATTCCAAACTCCTTTTTACTCAACTTGATAAGTTCCACATAGTGGTTCTAACCTCTAGCACTTAATAGGTGGGGTCATTATGGGGGAGCTCAATGAGAGTTCCCATAGGACTATTTGACCTTAGGGTTGACCCTGGGTATTGGTTTAGAGCTAAGGTACTCACCTCACTCACAATCACTCACAAATACAAACCCAAAATTTCTTGACTTTGATCCCTTAATCCTTTCATGTAGATGGTCCCCAAAACCCACTGGCCCTAGGCTAGGGTTTAGCTAAGACCAGTACATAGAGTACTCAAATGGAGTTTTCATTGGTCCATAGCTCATTTATGGTGGTTCGCATCCAAACATCCCAATTTTACCAAAAATACTCAACTTGGCCTTTTTGTCCCTAAACTCCCCCAAATTACATAAGTACTCTTGTGACCATAAATTTGGCAAAAATTTTCAAATTTACCCAAAATACTCAAATTTGTTCAAAAATTATTTCAAATTTTTTGAAAACATCCAAATTAGCGAAAATCACTTAAAAATTGCCAAATTACCAAAATGCCCTTCCTTAGCTCAAAATTTAAAAAATTCTGAAAAATCCCAAAAATTCCCAAAACATTCCAATTATTTTCAAATTCATTTTGCTTAATAACAAAATGACCTAATTTGACCAATTTCACCATTTTGACCAAAAAACCCCAAATTTCCTTTAAAGGCCCAATTTCCTTAAATTCACTTCAAATGTCCATCAATTTGGTCCAAATTTCCCACAATTTTAATTCTAAACTCTAATTCACCTTCCATTTGACCAATATAAACAAATCCAAGCTCAATTAGCCCATGCTTTGAACCCAATTTTGATCTAATTCAAACCCCCAATTTTGGCTTTATGACTTGGTTCCACCAAATTGAACCTCATGACCTAATACATTGGTCTCAATTTGAATCCTAAAGTCGTCATAACACTCTTATAAATCAAACTTGACCTTAAATTTGCCTTGGTGAAGCCTCAATTTCATTAAATTTTAACCCAAATAAAAAAAATCCCAAATTTTGCCCTAAATTGGTCATGTCTCAAAATTCCACCAAATTGATTGCCTTAGCCCCAAAATTTACACTCCATTCTTTCATGAAAAATCTTCATAAAATCTCCCTTGCTCATTTGGACCATTAAAATGTGCCAAATTCTAAGCCTAGCTCAACCTAAGCCCAATTCTAGTCTAACATTCCAAAATTTACCAAAATCTCAAAATCCTTCAAATTGAGCTTCCAATTGAACTCAAAATTACTTAAATCCTTCACAAAAAATGTTCATCACAATCATCTAAACAATGTTGATCAATCAATTGGGCTCAAAATCATGGCTATCATAACCCAAACCTAAGCTTTGATCATTTGGACCCATATTAGACCCATGCACCAAAATTGACCTAGCCATGCCAAATTGGTCAAGGCAAAGCGACCACAACAACATTTTAGACCTTATTGACCAGGGTAAACCCCATGGAACCACCCAAATGTGACATGGACCAAAGGATTACCAAATCAAGGGATTTATTTCCAAAATTTCTTAAGCTTAAGGGATTTTGGCCAAAAATAAACACCTGCCCAAATAAATTATTGTGACAGATTCCCCTGGCTCATTTGACCTCCTGGCCACCTCCCCTAGCCTTTTTGGCCGGCCTAGTCACCGGAGGAGCCAAAACCGTGAGCCACTCTCAAGAAATCCAAACCTAATTCAAACCTAAAGGCCACCTCATCTCATTTGAAGTTTAGAGCATCTCTGCCCTCCACATAAGCATCATTTTACACCCTTCAATTGGCCCACAGAGCCACCCTAAGCCATTTTTATAAAAGCTCCATCTCCATGGCAATGAAGGTGTGCTAAAAAATTTCTCAAGGATAGCCTCTGAAATTACTCCCTGAGCTACCTTAAGACCTCCATAGTGCAATCCAACCACTCCATTGCCCTAATTCTCCTTGTCGAAGTTCAATTTTGGAGCTCAAATCCTTGATGGAGACAAGAAATTCTCCACCACACCTCCAGAGTGCACCAAATCCAAATTAAACTCCACCACACCATCACCACTCTGAACTAGGACAAATGCTGAACTAAGATAATGCTCTATCAAATCCCCTTCATACAGAGCCTCTAAGATAGCTCAAGACCAACACCCAAATTCTGCCTTGATCAAATTTTGTTCTATACCTTTGACCTTTCACCATGACCAGAGGCTCAATCCTTAGCCTCCTTGGGCCTCCACGCACATACCGAGCACCTCTGATTGAAGCTTCCTTTCTAAGAGCAAAGGTATTGAACTTCCCCTCTTCCCAAGCCTGATTTGATTCTCCATTTGATTAGGGTTAGTTTAATGGCATTTTTGTTGTGTGAATATGTTCTCCACACTTAGATGAGTCCATAGGATCAAACCCGAGGTCATTTGGTGGAGAAATGAGTGAGATCTTAGGGTTTTAGTGTTAATGGTCACGGGTTAGCCTATTTGGGGATGATGACGGGGAGCAATCCAATCGGGTGTTTATCTCATCGACGAGCGAGATGTGGTGAGATGAACTCTCAGTGCGTGAACTGCAGGACTTGTGTCTTCCGAGTCGGATGGTGGTGTCGAGCCAAAAGACAGCGCGTGGAGCTTCAGACACCTAGGATGAGGTGGCGGCATGCGTTTAAGTAGATAAATAGGGAATTACATAAATCAGAAAATGATCCCTAATTTCAAAAATTCATATCTTGGTGTAGAAAAAATCATAAAAATAAAATAAAAATCCCTTCTTGCTCAGTGAACAGAGAAGAAGAATGTGAAAATAATTTGAAGTTTAGGTGATTTTCAGCGTTATTTTTAGTTGGAGGAGTGTTGCCCGTAAGAAGCTGTCGGTCACCAGAATCGAAATCCCGTCACTCGCTTCGGAAGGACGTTTTAATTTACATATATATTTTTAGTTTTAGAAAAATATGAAATCAAACTAACCCCATATTTTCCATAGTTTAAATGAAAGAGCGATGTACCTCAAATCCTGTATCTATCACGAAGGATAAACGCAAGACTTGAGGATGATGCTCGATCAAATAAACTAAGAAATATATGACATTC
>NW_018219963.1:4313-4795 GCF_001263595.1 Phalaenopsis equestris
AAACCTTTGTATTTGTCGACAAGTTCCCCTATTTAATATAAAGGAATAAATATAGTTTATATTAAGCTGGGTTTGGACATGCTTCCTATAAATGCAAGCCCTTATTTTTAATTACATCTTAAATGACCAAAGTCACCTAAGAAGACTCTTGATAAAAATCAGAAAATATTATCTTAAAGGAGTTTCAAAGGATAGGACTTTTCAATGAGATCGGACGTAGAGGTGTGAAAGGGGATTCGTTCAAATTTGAAACATTTTCTGTAGAGTTCAAAAGAGGAAAAACTAGGGGTTGTCATGGATTCAGAGGAGAACCCCGGTGACTTCCCAGGCTATCCTAATGTTTGGATTCAATTTTGAGGACAAAAATTTAAGTGTTTCATCCTGCCAATTTTATTAGTTAGAGCTTACATTCATGTGAAACGATCACACAAATAGCCTGAAAGATGTGAGGATTTAGGTCGTGACATACGACAACCTCGGAA
>NW_018219963.1:5795-6028 GCF_001263595.1 Phalaenopsis equestris
GGTGGAAGATCCCGAGTTCTTTTAAACTTATTATGTTGCTTAATAATTCATCCTATAAAACACCCTAATGCTCAATGAACATTGATGTCCCAATTATCCCTAAGAATAAGGTAATTATCACTTGTGATTCAATTTAAAAATAATGTGGGTGAAGACCCTTAAAGGGTCAAGTTAGTGTTGTTGGAAAACTTAACCAATATTTTATCCTAATTGTGCTTGTAGTGTTTGAAAGA
>NW_018219964.1:0-1002 GCF_001263595.1 Phalaenopsis equestris
AAACATCAAAAAACAACAATCAATATTAAATTAAGACTTCTCTTTCAAATGATCGGGAATCCCTTCAAGGAGGTAACCTACGGTTGCTAACGAGACTTCACACGGTCTAGAAGAAAATATGAAACTCATTGAGTTGAGTTTAGTAAATTCATTTGGACTAAGTGAATCCGAAAAAAAAATATTTGTACCGGAATGAGGGAATCGTAGAATCTTAACCAGTGTCGCACTAATAAACTTTAATAATCCCCATAAAATTTAAATGACCATAACCATATGAACGTTTGATTTGACATCATAACCTGAGACAATAGAAAACTTAAACTCATCACGACGAGGAGCTTGGAGCTAGCATTATGGGCAGCACAGCCATCTTCATAGAATTAAATAAATAAGCAAGAGGATATACAACAACATATCTTTTCTTAGAATTAAATAACTAAGCCATAGAACTTCAAGGTGGGTTTTTTATTTGGTTTTCTTATTTAACATAAATCCTCAACCTATCTTTATGCTTCTGTATAGCTATGTTGTACAATATAAGCCCTAAATCGACTTAGTATTCTGAGGTTGTCATTCGTCACAACCTAAATTCTTACATCTTCCAGACCATTTGTGTGATTGTTTCACATAAATGTAAGTCCTAAAACAAATAAAATTTGCAGGATGAAACATTTAAATAATCTTTCTCTAAAAGTGAAGCCAAACTATAGGATAGTTTGGGACGTCACCGAGGTTCTCCTCCTAATCTATGACATCCCCTAGTTCTTCCTCCTTTGGATTCCAAAAACAAAATGTTCCAAATTTGAGTCGTTCCCCTTTTGCACCTCTTTGTCTGATCTTGTTGAAAATTTTTATCCTTTTGACCTTTTTGAAGATAATATTCCATAATTTTTATCAAAAGTTTTTATAGGTAACTTCAGTCATTTAAAATGTGATTAACTATAGCATCTTGCCCTTATTGGACCCTTTTTCCGAATCCAGCTTAATATAAACCCTATTTAA
>NW_018219965.1:0-1680 GCF_001263595.1 Phalaenopsis equestris
AGTCGCTGTCAAGTTTTTGGCGACGTTGCCGGGGAAGCTTCGGTAATAACTTTAAGAGAATTTTAGTTGAAGTAATTAGGCTTAGACTTGGAAAACTATAGTGTCGTAAAAAAAACTATTTTTTGTGTGAAAAGTGTTTTTATATGAAAAAGTGTTAAAAAAAACTGTTAAAATGCTTTGTTGTGTTGATTATATTTCATCTGTTATTTGTTTAATTGTTAATGTATTGTTTGTTGTGTTGCGTATGCGAAACAAAGGATCTACAGGATTTGTGTCTTATGATCTCGAGTTTGAAAAAATGAAAAAAAAAAAAATACAAAGAGGACTCAAAAAATTAGAAATGGAAATGGAAAAGTTTCAAGATAATAACTTGGAAAATCATCAAACTTCATTTAGGGATTACATAAATCCTATGACAGATGAAATTCACTCAAGTATGCAAACCCTTGTCGTAGAAGTTGACTCATTTGAAATAAATCCTGAGATTGTCCAACTAGTGCAGAACAATCAGTTTGGGGGAACTCCTTTGGAGGATCCTTATTTACACTTATCAAATTTTCTAGAACTTTGTGCTATATTTTTTTTATAACGGTATGTCAGACGATGTTGTCAGACTAAGGCTTTTTCCTTTCTCACGAAAGGATAAGGCTAAAATGTGGTTATACTCATTAGCACCTAGCTCTATTAAAAATTGGGAGAAGTTAACTCAAAAATTCCTAACTAAGTATTTTCCACTTTCAATGACTACTAAACTTAGAAAAGATATTATCCCATTTTATCAGTATGAAGGGGAATCTATATACAAAACCTGAGAAAGATTTAAGGAACTCCTAAGAAAGTGTCCACACCATGCTCTGCCTGATTGGTTAATCATTCAAACTTTTTATAATGGGTTAGTAGAATCCCATGGGTTTATAATTGATGTTGCTGTTGATGGATCTTTAATGTCAAAATCAATTGATGAAGCATATGCATTAATGGAAGAAATGGCTACAAATGAATTTTAATGGCCCTTTAACAGGTTAAATCCTAAAAAAGTAGCTAGTGTTCATGATTCAGATGTGATTACAATTCTTGCATCTCAAGTTTCCATAATATCAAAGAATTTGGACCAATTGGGAATGAACCAAACTCAATTTACTCCAGTAAGTGAGGAAAGTTCATTAGGGCATATGATTGATTCTAACTTATCATATGATGCTTTAAATACCATAAACAACCCGTACTCTAACTTTTACAACCCAGGTTGGGAGAACCATCCTAATTTTTACTGGAATCATACTACTGACGGTAGAAACCAAAAATGAGGAAATAATCAAGCAAATCCTAATGAAAGTTGGAATAATCAGGGGTACACAAACTATAGACCTTCATATCCACCAGACTCTAACAATGATTAAAAAATTTGAGAATAGGAAGATGTCTATGGAAGAAGTGGTATTGCAATGGGAAACCAGTTGCAAAGTCAAAATGCTGCAATTAAAAACCCTGCGATTAAAACATAGAGAATCAACTGGGACAAATTGCTAATTCACTTAGCAATAGTCCCCAAGGAACACTTCCTAGCAACATTGAGATCAACCCAAAAGAGAACACTAATTTGTCCAATTAAAAAGTGGATGATAGATAGAAGATGTGGTTAGACAAGAGAAAAATGTTGTGAGAGAAACAAAGGAAACT
>NW_018219966.1:0-4853 GCF_001263595.1 Phalaenopsis equestris
AATTAACATTTTTATTGAATGAGGTTTTATTATATAAGTTTTAATATTTGGGTGAGATTGTGAAAAATGAATGCAAAAGCACGTCTTTTTTAATAAATATTGATATGCAGGGCTTTAATCAGGTTGAATTAAACGTGAGTTCTCTTGCCTAACTAGCAGCAGTGTAGAGATCTACATCCCTATTGTTTGATTTCTTAAATATTAACCCTCTATCCGGGGACTTTTTAAGAAATATCAGTATTTTATGAATTATCTGTAAGTGTTATTCATATGGATTTTTCATTACTTGACTCTATACCACTTTCCATTGATAATAGAAAATTTAGTATGCTATAGATAGAGGAGCTTACCCATCGATCTCTAGTATATACCACTTTCCATTGATGTCTTTTCTCCTCATAAATGTAATTTTTCGTTCAACTCAATATAAGTCTCAGCAGTTTTACACCCTAGCATTCAAGTCTCATTTGGTTGGTAAAGGAAGAAATTTCCTTGGAATATCATAATACCCATCTAGAACTATGTCACTTCCATGCCCAAAAAGCATATTCCGTTGCTCATGGATCCTTAATTTCAAACTCAGTAGCAATAACATCCTTAATATTTTCAATTTATTTTTCATTATTACATATAAATAATTAGTATCATATCATCTACATAGACAATGAGTATATTATTTTTATGTCCTTGAGTGTGTTTTATGACTACTGTATGCTCCATTTGGCATTGGATGTACCCATTCAATTTCAACTTCTTGAAACCCTTATCAAACCAAGCCTTTGGAGATTGTTTGAGGTCATAAAGTCACATTATTAGTTTACAAATCAGATGTTTGTTCGAGTCATTTTTCAGTCATTATGGGACTTTCATAAACTTTTTTTTTTCCTTTCAAGCTCTCTATTCAGAAACTTATTCTTGATATAAAGTTTAAATGTAAATACTTATGCAAAAAAAAAGCCATTTTACAATCCCAGCTTAATAGTATTTTAAATTTCATTAAATTATTACATAATAATCATTTATAATTTATTATTTAAATGTAACAATAAAAAATTAATTGACATATTTCAATAAATTTATACTTCATTAATGTGTCATTGAAATCACAAATCCTAAGACAGGCTTCTTTATATAATGTTAAAAATTTGAGTGTTATGCAAAAAAAATATTATAATTATGTTGAATATAAAAATACTTAAAAATTATATGGTGTGCCTGTAAATCATCATTTTATGAAAATAAAAACACTAAAATGATGTATAGTCCCACTGAACATATATTATATTAATAATATATATTTGTACAAAGTATTTTGTTAAATTCAAATAATCTGACGATATAAAAACAAATGAGACAAATATGTTACTAGTATTTTTGGTATTGAGTAGATAATACAAAAAAGTACTAAAACAAATATCTCCTAGAAGATAAAAGTATCACGAATTAAATGTCACGGTCAAAAAGTCTCACACCGGCTGATGTAGGGCCAAAAAACATTATTTAAGTCCTGGGCTGCCCACCACTCTAAAGAGCTCTTTTGGGAGGTGACAAGTGATATTCATATTCAGTATTGTTAATAAAAACTCTGTATTATTCATATTCATTATTTTTTTAAAAAAACAAACCAATCATTTTCTCAATAGAAAGGAAATATTATTTTTATTAAAGAACAATACAAAGTAAGAAAATGAAACTAATATCAGTATATCATAGCCAGAAATTGAATAGGATTTGTTACAAACCCCTTGGATTTATTATAAGATTGGAATAATATTAATTATATATGCATTGCACTTATTTTGAAGCATATTCAAAGATCTGAAAGTCCATCTGTTGCGAGATAAGATATATCAGTTGATGTGGTATATATATAAATCAAACAGGAAAACGATCGACGAAACGAAAAATACAACTATATTAAATATCTAACACCAAAACTTCAATTTTTACGCATATGTTATCATACCTATGCATAAAAATATGTATTTCACATTATTTTGTTTTGTAAGTTAAATAGTGACAAGTATATGTGATAAGAAATATTCAAGTGAAATAAATTTAAAAAATAAAATGAAGAGGTTAGATATATAAATACATAGAAATTGGGTGGCATGTGTGTAAATTTCTCTGATAATAAATCCTATATTCAAAGCAAAAAGATGTTTTTTTTCATACAAGGACGAAATAAAAATTATTTATTAAGCAAACGGCCGCATTTCCGGAAGGGCCCAGCAATTTGTTACCGGCCCAAAAGATGCAATTCTTCGTGTCAGCTAAAAGTCCACTGCTCCCTCTTTGCCGGCACATGGATGCCACTTGACCTCATGGAAAATTTTTACAAAGCACATATATTTGCATTTCCAAAACCTAAAGTTAATTTTTTATATTTGTACCACCTATATACTTAACATAACATGACAAATACTACATTTTTTTTCTTTTAAAGGGTAGAATATACCTTATCGTGTATTAATAAGATGCACTCGGATTAATAACTATACAATTTTACAGAGCATCACCCTCATTCTAAAAATCAATACGCATTGACCAATACATACCGGTGCGTGTGCGTGTGTATACACATCAAATAATGTGCTTATGCGGATCCCAAAGAGATCTAGATGTGCGGAAGAAAGAGAGTGCAACAAAGCAAAAGCTTGTGACAGAAAACCAAGATGCTCATTGATCTGACTAGATGCATCCACCTGAGCCAAAACTAAAAGCCGATCGAGCCAAGAGAAGGACAAAAGGACAACCGGTTAATCTGAATCCAAACTATTAGACAAAAACAATATAGATAAACATCCAACCAACCATCATAAGAAAGTCAACTTAATTTAGTAACCTATCTTCCGGTCAATCCTGTTGCGGCGAGATCTATAGATATATACTAGTTGGTTGATGTGGTATATATATAAATCAAACTGGAGAAAGATCTTTAAAGCAAAAATAGAACCAGAAAATTCACACCAGAAAATAATAATACAGCGGAACACACAGATTTACGTGATTCGGCAATTTCTATCGTCCACGGAGTTGCAGAGGATTTTACTACTTGAGGAATTTATATCAGTTGATCACCTCGACTTACAAGAGGAATATCTCACTCTCACTTCTTTGCTCTCTCTTCTTCTCTTTCTGTTCTTCTCTCTCTGCACCGAGATACACCGAAGAAACTCTACACCGAGATACACCGAAGAAACTCTACACCGATATACACCGAAGAAGAGAAACTTACAAGAGAAATAAAAACCAATTTCTCTTCTGCCACAAGCCACCGAGAAGAAGCCAATGGAGAACAATTTTCTTCTTCTTTCTTCTTCTTTCACCTCGATGAACTACTTCTTGTACCTTCCTTCCTCTATCCCGAGGAAAACCGAAGAAGAACATCGTGACTTCTTAATCTGAAAGAGAACTATCTTTTTTTATCGTGAAACTGGTGGCGGGAACAATTAGGGAGATGCGGGAGCGGGTGCTGGCGGAGGTCGTGACCTTTCGCAAAAGGGCAGAAGCGAAGCTTCGCTTCGCGACCGCGCGGTTCACTAATTGGCGGAAGCGGTAGTCGGGAGAGGTAGAAAGTCCGAGCTAGGCTCCAGCATAACAAATCCGACCAGATGAAAGACCAAGTTCATCACATAGCACTAGTCATTCCATGGACACCTCCAAGGCTCCTTGCTAATGATCAATAATTGACAATAAAACAGTATAATAGTTACTCCACAAACTTTCCTTATTGAGGAATGAGCCACCTATTTTGTCAGGGTGATTCAACATCTACTCGACAACCTAGTCTCTCTCATACGATATAAGCTTCTTATTCAGAGATCAAGGGTCGACAACTAGATTAAATCAACTGACAGATAAAGCCCAGTCAATCAAATGAGTTTCATCAACCCAAAGTTAATCAAACTCGGACTACCGACAACGACGGTGCCTCAGCCTAGCCGATAGAGCCAATCTTATCAAGTCAAATCCATACTAGCTCAGCTGAAAGAGTCAAAGATCAGTCGAGCTATGGGCT
This sequence comes from Phalaenopsis equestris, assembly GCF_001263595.1. Classification (NCBI taxonomy): domain Eukaryota; kingdom Viridiplantae; phylum Streptophyta; class Magnoliopsida; order Asparagales; family Orchidaceae; genus Phalaenopsis; species Phalaenopsis equestris. Next base: position 4,022 of record NW_018219966.1, read on the forward strand.
CGTGTATGTAAAATATCTTGTCCAATCTGTCATTAAAGTGGGGGCAAAAATGCAATATCACTAGATTGTGCAATCTCTCTTATAAATAGCATGATCATTTTATGAGAATAAGACGATCGACATGACTCACTATTTAGTATTCTTCACTCATCGCTATACACATATTAGAGTGTGACATGTGAAATATGGTCATGACGTTGAACAACATATTAAAATGGATTTCGTTAGAGTGAAAAACTCAGGAAGTTATGGTTGGCGAATAACTTTGACCTACAAAATCCCTCTTAACCATTTATTAATTATGATGTTCACCCCTACAAGCCTCAATAACTAATCCTCCCTACGTCTATAACATAACATAACCGAAATTCCCCGACTAATTATTATAATTATTCCCGGTTGTTGTCCGGTTTGCTAATTAGGAGCACCAAACCTACGTCTTCATTCATTCCAATCTTTTAATTTATTTTAAATCAAACAATATTAATATAATAAAATATAGATAAATAAGTTAAGTATCACGTCTAAGTTAGGGGTGTAAACGAGCCGAATACGAGCCAGCCCAAGCTTAGCTCGTGTTCGGCTCGTTTATATTTCGTGCTCAAAAAGTGTGTTCGTGTTCGGCTCCCGCCCACCACCCCGTTTACGACAAAGAGTTATTTTGACAACTCTAATCACGTAGCCATAATATGTTAAAGATTGTAACAAAATTTAAAACATAATTTGAATCTGATTAAACAATTTTTATTATGTTTTCTTCATTAATACCTTTAATTGATTATAAACCTTTGTAGCCTTGTAGTCAATTACTTTTTTTAAAAATACTACTCCT
>NW_018219966.1:5097-6135 GCF_001263595.1 Phalaenopsis equestris
TATATATATGAATTTTGGTAAGTTTGAATAGCTCCACCAATAAAATAACTACTCGCCACCTTGCCTAGCTCTCAAATCTAGAGGAGATTATTAGGCCAAATTTCTTTTTTTTTTTAATTTACATACATACCAGCCAACTCTTATGTATTTACATATCTAACATCTAAAATTTTATTTTTATATTTTTAGCATTCAAATATTTCATGTCACATAAAAAGATGCCACCATTTTAACTTTCTAAAAGTTAAGTATGCATTTTTTATGCATAGTGTAAAAATCAAAGTTTAGGTGTTAGATATGTAAATACATAAGTGTTGGGTGTTTACATACATGCCACACTAGTCTTATGTATTTAGATATCTAACACCGAACATTTAATATTTACATTTATAACATCCAAATCTTTCGTATCACATCAGAAAATATCATCATTTTAATTTTTAAGAAGTGAAACACGAAAAGATTTAAGTGCTATATATGAAAATACGTAAGAAAAGAGTTATGGGTACGTAAATGAGCATCACTTTATAAAAATATAAATGGTGGTATGTTTTAAAGTGATATGAAAGGTTTGGGTGGTATAAATTAGATATGTAAATACATAAGAGTTGGGTGGCATGGATGTAAATGGACTTAAAACAAAACGGATGGCAAGTTTCTCGTTAATTAACGGTCGAATTGCAATCCATATGATGTTAAAATTTGTAATTATTCATTATTACTATAACTGTAATGACTCATTTATAAAATATTTATAACATATTATCTACATAATAATTCATCATATATGTAATTATACACATGACATAAATATATACTGTAAGAACAATGCTTAAATCGTAAAATAAATTCACATCTAAAAAGTATATATTTTCTTAAATGCGCTCATAACTTTGGACTAATTAACGCTAAATAATACAAGCTCAATCTCTTGTTTAATGAGTAACCGCGCGCGTGTGTGTGTGTGTCTTGGCTTGTTGGTAGAGCAGCTTTTTTGAAGGTTGTAAGACCCCTCAGGTCACGGGTTCAAATCCCCCG
>NW_018219967.1:0-455 GCF_001263595.1 Phalaenopsis equestris
AATTGTAACACAAACACAAACACAAACATATAAACGAGATAAATGAGGCCAATTCTTCCTCCATCTCATTGCATCTCACTAACTTACTTCAAATTTCTAACGTAATCCCTACACAAATATATTGGGTGCTTATAAATGATTTTTCTTATAAATGATTTTATAGTAAATGATTTTATAGATTCTAATTCCAAAAATAAGATTATCCCTGATATATAGGTTCTCAAGCACCAACACCAGACATCACCATATCCCAATAATTAAGCACCTCTAGCAGTTATAAGTACAGTGTAAATCATCCATAAGTTACTCATCAAACAGGTTTGTGATTCCTATCAAATGAAAACAAAGTCCAAAAAAGGAAGTAACAAAATTGGGATGAAACTATCGCTGTAAAAATTCATAATGTCTTTTGTAAAACTCAAGTCTAGGTGAGACCCGAGTTGTAGTGGACTCGT
>NW_018219967.1:590-836 GCF_001263595.1 Phalaenopsis equestris
AATAAAACAACCCACGCAGATAACTATGGGTTGTCTCCCATAAAACGCTTGATTTAACATTGCTAGCCCGACAAATGATTCCACCTGGATCAAAATTCCAATTAAGTAATCCTTGATCAATAGCCCAATTTTTTCTAGATCCAGGGATTCCTACAAAGTCCTCAAATTTAAATTTTTCTTTCAGCTGTTCTTTTTCATATTTATTCATATTCTTGTTCCTCATATTTTTTTCTAGATCCAATATTC
>NW_018219968.1:0-367 GCF_001263595.1 Phalaenopsis equestris
TTAACAATGACATTAGTTTCTTTTATAAGTTCTTTTGAATTAGGAATTTCATATTTTGTTAATTTTTTAATTGAATGTTGTATTTGATCAATTATTTTTTTCTTGTTGACTAAGATGGTCTGAGATAATTTGTAGCATGCTATCTGAAAATTTTAATTATTTAATAATTATAATTAATTATTTTATTGATTGGGGTTTAGTATTTTTTTTAAAGGTAGCTAGTTCTAAATTTTCATTATTTATGGATACTTAATTTTGCAAGGAGATAAAAAAGAACTATTAGCAATGTTCAAGTTATCATATTACATTTTATATTTTTATTAAATTTCAATTTATCATATTACATTTTATATTTTTACATATTCTT
>NW_018219969.1:0-1449 GCF_001263595.1 Phalaenopsis equestris
ATTGGGAAAATGTCAATTTATGGTTGCAGGAGGTACTATTCTTGGACATAAAATTTTTGAAAAAGGCATGGAAGTAGATCCTGCAAAAATTCAAGGTATAGAAAAATTACCACCTCCTAATAATGTTAAAGGGGTGAGAAGTTTTCTAGGACAAGATGGTTTTTATAGGCGCTGCATAAAAATTTTTTCAAAAATAACTAAACCCCTATGCCAACTTTTAGAAAAGATACGAAATTTGATTTTAATGAGGAATGCATAACAACATTTGAATTATTAAAGAAAAAAATTAATCACTGTACCTATAATAGTACCACTTGACTGGGAGAAACCATTTGAAATAATGTGTGATGCTAGTGATTATGCTATTGGGGTTGTATTAGGACAAAGGCACGACAAAGTTTTTAAAGTTATATATTATGCTAGTAAAACTCTAAACAATTCTCAAATTAACTATACTACTACTAAAAGAGAGTTATTAGCTATTGTTTATGCCTTTGATAAATTTAGATCATATTTAATTGGAACTAAATGTATAGTGCATACAAATCATTCTGCTATTAAATAATTAATGCAAAAGAAGGATGCTAAACAAAGATTAATTAGATGGATACTTAAAGATTAATATGCTAAACCAAGATTAATTAGATGGATACTTCTATTGCAAGAATTTAATTTTACCGTAATTGATGGAAAAGGAAATGATAATCTAAATAGCGATCATTTATCTAGAATAGAAATAGAAAAATTAACTAATTTTGCAAATGAAATTTTAGAAAATTTCCCTGATGAACATTTATATAGTATTGATGAAATGGATGTATCGTGGTATGTTGATATAATAAACTATATTGTAAGTGACATTCTACCACCTGATATCAACAATCCATAATTAAAGAAATTTATCTATGATTCAAAAGACTATTTTTGGTATGACCCATATTTATATAAATAATGTAAAGATTTAATTATTGGAAGATGTGTGTCTTATGAAGAAACTCAACAGATAATTGAAAGATGTCATGATTCTGAATTTAGAGGACATTTTGGAATAAATAAAACTACATATAAAATTTTGTAAGCTGAATTTTATTGGCCTATTATTTTTAGAGATGTTAATGAATATATTAAAACATGCGATAGATGTCAACGAGTAGGAAATATTTCTAGAAGAGACGAAATGCCTCTAAATTACACATTAGAAGTTGAAATTTTTTAAATGTGGGGATTAGACTTTATGGAACCATTTATGCCTTCATTTGGAAATTTTTATATATTACTTGCTGTTGATTATATGTCTAAGTGGATTTAAGCTATTGCTGTGCCTAGATGTGACGCTCGGGGTGTTTCTAAATTTTTAATTAAAAATATTTTTACAAGATATGGAATGCCAAGAGTAATCATTACTGATGGAGGATCTCATTTCAGGAATAAGAGAATCAAAAAATTAAT
>NW_018219969.1:1459-5894 GCF_001263595.1 Phalaenopsis equestris
TTAAACGCATTTTAGAAAAAGCTATAAATCCTTATAAATTGGATTAGTCTGTTAGACTAGATATTGCATTATGGGTTTCAAAACTGCTTATAAATCTCTTATAGAAATCTCCCCATATAGATTGATATTTGGAAAAACATGCAATCTATTAGTAGAATTGGAACATAAAGCATTTTGGGCTATTAAAGAATTTAATTTTAATTTAAAGGATGCTGGTGAGAAAAGGTTTTTGCAACTCAATGAACTTGAGGAGATTAGAAATGAAGCATATGATAATGCAAAAATCTATAAAAAGAAAATGAAAATATGGCATAATCGGAAGATTGTTAAGAAGAAATTTGAACCTGGACAAGAAGTTCTACTATATGATACAAGATTGTGATTATTTTCAGGAAAACTAAAATCCAGATGGTTATGACCATTTAAAGTGATTAAAGTCTATCATTATGGAACTGTTGCTATTAAAGATCCTAACACTGGAAAGATATTTAAAGTTAATGGACATCATTTGAAACATTATTATGAAGGGCACATACCTCAATTTAAAGAAGCTTTAATATTAAGTCAACCCAACTAAAAAAATGGTATGTCGGGCTAACGACATTAAATCAAGCGCTTTGTGGGAGGTAACCCATACCTATATTGCTATGTATTACTATTTAGTTTGTTAAGTGTCTTAAATATTAATAGATAATAATCCTACACAATTGTATTTATTATAAATTAAGTCAAATATTGGTATTGAAGGAAAATTTGGAATCGAATTGAATAAAAGAATGAAACTTGCAATTTTGGCCACTGGCGCCGACGACGCCAGAATGGACGGCGACAACGCCCTAGATAACGGACATCAGCGCCGGGAGCGCCGACGGTGCTAAGTGCGGTTGGACAGTTTTAGACAACTTTTTGGCGGGTTTTAGCGCGATTTCACTTCATAATAACCACCGGGACGAGTTTAAAAAGGCATAAAAACATCCTTGGACGCCTAGTAACTTCCTATTTTTGGATTCCATGGCTTCCAATTTTAGAAATACTTTAAGGTATGGAGTTTTAAATAAAGAAAATATATTAGTTTCGATGTGCAGTGATTATACAATAAAGTTATTATGAAAAGGAGATTGATCAAGGAAAGATGATTTATTAATCATGTGATTTATTAATCATGGAGATCATTCCAACTGGTTCGATCGATAAGATAATTCAGAAAAGGCGTTGGGAAGTTCTGTGTTACACTACGTCTGCAGTTGTCGTACCTGTGGTGAAGTAGTTTTATGCAAACTTACACGGAATTACTCAAGGTGTTGTCTTCATATGAGGTAAGGCTGTACCATTTACTCCTGCAAGGATTAATGAATTGTGTATGATAGATAACGTACCATTCCGTCATTGTACAAATTTGATTCCTACATGAGATTTGATGCAAGACATGTATAATCTTCTGACGGATGACAGTGATATGTGGGAGATACGAGATAAAGGATATGTTAGTTTCTCCAGTTCATTACTTAATCCAATTTCGGAGCAATGACATTTCTTTATTGCTGCAAAACTACTCCCTACTATGAAAATTAGTAGATTCACCAAAGAATGTGCTATTTTAAATTACTGCATTCAAATGAAAAAACCCATTGATATAGGGTCTATTATATTAAATATATTATGGATATCCTTACTAATGGACCAATTTATGGACTTGGGCATCCATATACCATCATTTCGATTTGCAGTCAAGCCCAAGTTCCATATGAAAGTTGGGAAAATACTTTATTACCTTGAGAGCCCATGAATCCTATAGATGAGAATTATTATGGAAATGGAAATGAAGTATTAGAAGCCATCATAGATCAATCTTCACATGCTTTAACTCCATTAATACCACCAAAAGTTAGAAGTTTGCTTGCTTTTGAAAAGATATTGATAAAAATTGAAAGGGAACTTCAGAGTATTATGAATGTAGTAGGAAATCTTAAATACCTTTTTGATCACCTAGAGTGGAGAATGAAAGAAAATTTTATCACACTGGAACTTTTGAAGCAAAATTAGTTCGGATGTTTAAAGAAAATTCGACAGATCAATTCCTATGCCGATCCTTCTACAACTTATATGTTCATTACCAATCTATGGGAGATATCAAAGGAGGAGAAGGCACTGAAGAAGAGGCGTGATAATTGAAGACTTTAAATTCTCTATCTATTTTAGAACATTATATATATTTAGTGTAATTGGGTGGATTTAATTTGGTTTGGTTTGTTTTTTTTGCTTTAGAATTATGAACTTTGATTGTGTGTATAGTTTTGTGACAGCGTTTAGTGTTGTGGCTTGATTTCAACCCTGATTTATAATTAGTTTGTTTAATATGTGTGATTGTGTAATTAAAAAAATTGTGTTTGTAAAAAGCGTACTTTCATATATAAAAGTTAGTTTGTTGTTGTTTGTGAAAATTCATGTTGGTGAAATGTTTTGTTTTGTGAATTATTGCTAGATAAAAATTTGTGTTTAAAATACTAAAAATTTTGGAGTAAGTCGATAGGAAATTGAAAATTAAAAAAATCAAAATATGAAATTTTTAGGCCTTCAGCGCCGACGGTGCCCTCAACCCAATAGTAGATTTTAACCCCTAAAAATTTGTAATTTTTACTGTGGCTGGCCATTTTACGCTTAAGTCATCTTCAACCTTTGGTTTGGGCGGCTAGAGCTTGATTGTGGTTGGATTTGAGGCGATTTAGAGGCTAAAAGACTTCAGATTTCATCTTCTCTACGTAAGAGCTACAATTTAAACCAAAATTTTTTTATTTTCTCCAAGGATTTATCTCACATTACATGGATCTGAAAATATGAAAATTTTTTTGAGAATTTTTTGGGAAAATTCTTTGTTGATGAACTCTTATATAGTGATTTGAAGTTTAAAATGCTTTACATTTTGATTTTTGGAATTTTAGAATTTATTCGGATTTTTTAAAATTTTCTAAATTTCCTATGGCACCTAGATCAAGCAAAAGGAAAAATAGAATATGACGAACAAAAATTTGTTAGTTTCAAAGCAAGTGCTCGATTTCATAGTTTGCCAAAAAAATAAGAAAGTAATTCAGGACCGAGGTTTTAAAAATCCAGGAGGAGAAGTTAAACGTTTGATTATTGCTCGACAATGAGAAAACTTTTGCTATTTTACTGCCGATGCGATAGCTGGGATTGTAATGGAATTTTATGCCAACCTTCCTGAAGCTTCTGATGATTATATATTTGTTTGTGGTAAAGGGCTTATGGAAAAAGGATAGAATTTACTCCAAAGAAAATAAATGAGTTTTATTCTGTAGAAGATGTGTACAGATGCCAGTATCATTCTTTTTTTGTTACAGATTAGGCTTTAGTTGAAGTTATTTCTTTTTTGAGTAGTGAGAAAGGGGCTTGGAAAATAAAAAATGGAGTTAAAGTTAACTTTCCCTGTACTAGTTTAAATGTAGTATCTAAGGACTGACATTATTTTATTTCTGGAAAAATGATTCCGACAAACCATCATAGTGTGGTGACCAAAGATAGAGCCATCCTGAACTACTGTATTCAACAAGTTATAGACATAAATGTGGGCTATATTATTTATATGAACACTCAATCTATTGCTCTGGGAGGGACTTCTGGTGGATTGGCATACCCTGCTCTTATTTACACACTTTGTGAGAAGGCATGAGTTAATTTTAGACCTGATGAGGAGAGGATTGAGCCTTAGATACCTATTGGGCCTGCAAACATCAAGACATATGAATCTCATGTTGACTGGAGATCTGACAGTAAGGCAAGAGATATTCCTTCTACTTCTAGGGATATTTATTCTACCTCTCATGGATCTACTTATAGTGACCCCAGCAACAGAGAACTTTTAGATCAGATGATGATACAACAAGGAGATATTTTGAGGATGGATTATAGGATGCATAATATGGAAGCCAAAAATGCTCGCACTGATGATTTAATTCGGCAAAAAATTGAGTACGATGGTGCTTATGATGATGCTTTAGTTAGTTACCTGAGGGGAGAACATTAAGTTTAGTTCCCTGTTCACCCTTTGTTTACTCCATATCAGCAGCAGAAGTTGGATGTAGATGAAGACAAAGATGATATTGACTAGTGATCTTTTTGTTTGTTTGTTTGTGTTTGTCCTGTGGGATTGTTTGTTTGTGTTGTGATGTTGTTTAGATTTTGTTTGTTATGTTATGTGAAATTGTAATGTGGAAGACTGTTTTCATTTTAAGAATTTAGTTTAGTTTTGTTGTTATTTTAGCACTTTGTTCTTTTTTATGATTAGCTCTTTCTCAGCAAATTTTATATGTATTATGTGCAATTTAATGTTTTTAGCCTTGTAGTTTTCATTTTAGCATCTGCAGTATTTTCAAAATTTATGTTCAAAAATCAGAATCTCCAACAGGTATAATTTTTTTTA
>NW_018219969.1:5966-29449 GCF_001263595.1 Phalaenopsis equestris
GTGGGCGGGGGGGCAGCGCAGGGATTAAGAAGAAAAATCATTTTTAGAAAGAGACAAAGAACTTAAATTTATTTGTCCTCACTTAATTATATTTTCAAAATTTTAAATTTAACATGACCTTTGGTAACAGGTTAACTTTGGATAACTATATTTATGTTTCTAAATATATAGAAAATTTAAGTAAAAATTTTCAATAATAAATGTTAATTCTATGGGCTAAGATATTTGGTAAAAGAGAATAAGACTATGTTTTTCTATTTTTAGTAAAGGAAATTTGTATTTTTGAAGAATTAAAAATCTTAAAAGGTTCATGTAAAAAGAAAAGAATTAAACTTTATGAAATCTTTAAGTTAATATAAATTTATTAAGTAAAGAAATGTAAAAAGTTTTTAACTTTAAGAAGAGAATAGTGAAGTTCAAAATCATTAAAGGCTATCCAGATATAGTAATCCTGACATATTAAAAAAAAGAGAAAAAAAGAAAGAAAGAAAAGAAAAAAGGGGTTAAAAATGATCCTGAAAAGAAAAGAAAAGGAAAAAATATATATATGAGGAGAAGTTGAGGAGATTCCTAATTAAAAATTGGCTTCACTTGAATCAACTTAAGGAAAAAGTCTTGAACACATTTTCTAAACTTTTTATTTGAATGTTAACTTAATTATTAATAAAGTTTTATGAATTTCTTTTTCATATGAATTTGCTAAGTTACTTTAATATAACAAATTGCAATTTTTTTTGAAAGAAATAGAGGATCAGAAACCTTAGACTTAATTATTGAATATCTTTACACCTTTGGTATTAACTGAAGTTGTTTTGAATTTTTTCTAAGTTATACTATTATATTTGAAAAACTAAAATATGGAAGTCTAAAAGTTAAGGTCTTTATCATAAGTCATATTTTTTATGTAGTAAGGGAGTTACTTGAGGAAAAGTAACATGTAAGTTTAGGGGATTTTGATATACCAAAAATATATGCATTTTTCAACCCATATTTTATACCTATTTTTAATGATATTGCACTTTAATGGAAGTTATTTTGATGTTTTCTTGCAGGTTATTTATTTTTAGGGCTTAAAGCAAAAAGAAAGAAAAATAAAGCAAAAATGATGACATTTGGAGTTAAAATGACGTTTTTGAAGAAATGGTCAGCGCTGACAGCACCGAGGGCGCAGAACAAATTAACGCGGAGATTTTTTACTCAGCGCCGATGACGCCAAAAGTAGTGCAGACCCCGTTTCTAGAAGGTTCGATGTATTTGGATGATCTTTTGAAGAGTTTTTGGAGGCAGCTCTTGGAGAACCGACCTTGGGCTCTATTTCAAGGCAAATTTCATCAGAAAAAGTGCTCCTCTACGTTTTTCACTCCTCTACTTTCATTTTTCTCACCACATCATTCCATTCCACTTCTGTATTGGAGTCAATTAGTGATTTTGCTTTCATAGTTTAGAGTTTTGGTGGGGAGATTTAGTGTGAAACTTTTTGTAGGAGTGTTGGAGAAGGAGAAAAGTGAGATATCTTCTTCCTGCATTTCTAAGGAAAGGCTACGAAAGATTTGCTTTGAGAAAGAGTTTTCAGATAAGTATTGTTTGTTTATCAGTGTTGTATGAACTTTCCTTTATATATGAAATTTTTGTTTTGCTATTTCTTTCTCATGAAGTCTGAGTAGTTCCCTCTATCATTCTCCCTACTCTGAGATATGGTGAAATGAAGAGAAAATATGAACGTGCCAATATTAAATTATAAAATAAATTGTGATGGTTTTTCAACTCCAGACTTAATTTACTTTTTGATCTGGCCAGTTGAATTGTATCCCATGCAAGTGACGTACTAAAACCATTTGAATTGTATAACATTAACAATAAAAAATGAAGCAAAACAATTAGACTCGAGTCACTAGATGGGCCTTTAGGGTGACAGACTAAAATCTCCAATTCAGTCTTAGTGTTTAAAAACTGAAGCGAGAGCTAGCCTTCAGGTAAAGTCTTTAGGTGAAGGGAAGTGAGAGCTCTGGAGTGGGAGCCAGTATCCTCCTAACCTAGCCACAGTTTTAGGGACTAAACCTAAGATTACTAAGATTAGCCAATGATTTTCTATGCACTGTATCAGGGTAAAGAATTAAAATTACTTCTATTTGGCACAATAAATATTATGAACAATTTATCTCATCTAATTTTACCATAGCCTCATTATAGTTGAAAGGATGCTTTTTGACATAAGAATCTCTGTTACATAAACATAATTAATAGATTAGTATTTACTGTTTTAAATTTTGCATATTTGATTTGATAATAGTTTAGAAATTTAATGTTGATTACATCTCAACAATTAAAATTAGTGACAGTGATTTCAATTGACTTTCTGTGAATCCTAGCAAATTTGTCATTTCTAATTTAAACCTCCCCGTAGGATCGATATTTGGGCCTTAAATAGAAAGTCATTTTTACTTGATAACGATATGTATACTTGCATAGAATTTGAATATTAATTGATTATATTTAATTAAATTTTACACAATATATCGCAACAAAAATTTGGATCAAGAGACTATTGATAGGGCAGGATTCATTCCACTAAACAGAGAGTGGAATTAGGTTCCTTATTAGTGTTTGTGTGTGTTGACCTCAATTTTGGTTCAGGCCTAGTTTCCTCCTTAGTAGCCTAGGGTCTAGCCATAGGGCTTTCCTGTTGGATATTTCTAGAGGACTATAAAAGGAGCCCTCACCATTAGAAATTATAACTTCATTACTCAAATTGAAGTTCCACATATTGGTTTTAAGCTCTAGCGCTTAGTAGTTGGGGTCAATATGAGGGAGCTCAAGGAGAGTCCCCATAGGATGTTCAAGCCTTATGACTAACTTTGGATGGTCTGGTCTTGGTTAGGCTAGCTTATACACACTACACTTTATCACACACACCAAACCCTAGGACCCCTTGATTTGGTCTCTTGGCTCCTTTCAGAGACCTCATGTGAGTGGACCTAAACCCCTAGCCCTTTGCTAAGAAAGTTAGGACTAACATATTGAGCATCCAAAATGAGTCCTTATATGACTCCTATTGGTTTGACATGGCTTCATGCTTACTTGCCCATTCTAGCCCAAAATCACCAAATTACCAAAATACCACTACAAACCTAATTTTTGCCAAAATTCCCAAAATTGCCCAAAACACCCAAATTTGTCCAAAAGTCATCTCTAATCATTCCCCACTACCAAAATTGACCAAAATTCCAAAATCCACAAAATACTCCCAAATTTGCCAAAATTACCAAAATGCCTCTCATGACCCAAAATTTTAAAAAATTCCAAAAATTTCAAAATCATCCCAAATACATTTTTCTCAAACATTGCATGACCCAATTTGAGTCAAAATCACTTGAGACCCTTTCAAAACTCTTTATGACATCTCACTATACCAAATTATACATTTAATTGACCCAAGTTTTATCCCAAATTCACCCCCAATTTTAAAAGCCCAAGCCCATCTCATTTAATTCCAAAAGCCCAAATCCAAAGCCCACATGGCATGAAATTTCTTCTCATCATCCATTTAATCAAAATCATTACATAAGTTTTAAATTCATGATCAAGTCATTTCAAATCAAGACTCGTGAAAAACTCCACAAAAATATGTCATAAATCCAAAAATCCCTTTTCATGCAAATTGGCCAAGCCAAAGACAAGTCATGAAACCATCCTCAAGCTATAGGTGAGCCATATGAGCCTTTGCGACCTCACCAAGCCATTAATGGCAAAAGGAGGAGCCACTTTCAAGCTCCCATAAAAGGTTTTAACCCTTTTAATGACACACTCTAACCCATGCTTAGCCAAATCCTTTGGATAGGGACTTTCAATAATTAAGCTGAGCCAAATCATGCTTTTCAGCCCAAACCAGCCTTGGTGGGTGAGCCCAACCCAAATCCATGTTTTGACCCAAATTAACCCAAAAATAGGTTCACCCCCATTCCTCTTTAATCCAAAACCTTTACACATGGCCAACCCCAATTGATTTCACCAAAACCAAGTCCTGATCCCCCTAACAAAATAGTGAACTGACCTTGGCTGGCCAGCCACCTTGGTTGCCAGAAAACACCATGGCCAAAGAGGAGCAAGGAGTTAAACTCAAAATGACACCCAACCAAGCCGGCTCACTTCAATTAGATTTTTTCCCCTTTCTTCCCTCCACCTAAGCAACCTGAGCCACCCATTGGTTAGCCCAATTGCAACATCCAAGCCCATTTATTTAAACCTCACTCCTCCATGGCCAAAGAGGAGACCAACCAAAAACTTAACAAAACTTTGTCAAAATTTCACCAGAGCTCCCTCAAGACTTCCTAAGAAGAATCTCATCATCCTTAACCACCCAAGTTCACTATCTGAGTTCAATTTTGGAGCTCAAAATTAGGTCAAAACTAGGACATAATTCACCACACATACACAGTGCACCAAAGTCAAATTAATTGCACCCACACCAACCTCTGAGTGAAAGAAGAAGATCCCCCATAAAAGCCCCATCACCAGACCACCCTAACATACACTTTGATCAACACCCAAAATTAGCCTTGGTCAAAATCATACTTAAGAAATTCACCACGACCCAAGGCATAATCTAAGAGCTCTATGGACTCAACTGAAGCTTTTGGAAGCACCCAATCGAGGCCACACCACTTGGGCAAAGGTATTGAACTCTCCCCTTAAGCCGATCTTATTTGATTCTGCATGCTTATAGAATAAATTTAAGACTTGATTAACTGCATGGATGTGTTCGTCTCATTGAGATGAGTTGATAGGAAGAAACCCAAGTGATTTAGATGAGTATCGAGTGAGATCTTAAAATTTTAGGAGTTGCCCGTTCGAAGTTGTCAGCCGCCGGAATCGAAATCTCATCGCCCGCTTTAGAAAGACGTTTAATTTATATATGTATATAAAGTTTAAAAAAATATGAAATCAAACTAACCTCATAATTTTCATAGTTTAAATGAAAGAGCTCTATACTATAAATTTTGTATCTATCCCAAAGGATAAACACAAGACTTGAGGATGAGGCTCGATCAAATAAACTAAGAAATACATGACATTTGCTTGGTCCGCAAAATCATTTTTATATACTGACAAGTTCCCCTATTTAATATAAAAAATTAAATAAGATTTATATTAAGCTGGGTTCGGACAAGCTTCCTATAATGGCAAGCCCCTATAGTTAATTATATCTTAGATAACCAAAGTTACCTAAAAAACTCTCGATAAAAATGAGTAAAAATTATCTTCAAAGATGTCAAAAGGATATAAATTTTCAACAAAATCGGACTAAGAGGTGTGGAAGGGGAATGGTTCAAATTTGGAATATTTTGTTGTAGAGTCTAAAAGAGGAAGAACTAGGGGATGTCATAAATCCGGGGGAGAACCTCGGGGGAGAACCTCGGTGACTTGAACCTCGGTGACTTCCGAAGCTATCCCATGGTTTGATTTCAATTTTGAGGAGAAATATCTTGGTGTTTCATCTTGATAATTTTATTTTTTAGGGCTTACATTTGTGTGAAACACTCACAAAAATAGCATAAAAGATATGAGGATTTTGGTCGTGACAAACTAAAACATTTGAATCCTAAGACGAGTTAGGGCTTAGATTGTACAATAGAGCTGTACAACGGCCTAAAGATGAGGTGAGGATTATGTTGCATAAGCAAACTACCTTAAATTCCTATGGCTTGGTTGTTTAGTTCTAAGGAAGGAAATTGGTTTATCAGGGGAAGACATGTTTTGCTGTTGAAGATGACTGTGCTACTCACCATGCTAGCTCCAAGCTCCTCATCATGACGAGTCTAAGTTTTCTAATGTGTCAGGTCATGATGTCAAATCAGATGGTCCTATGATTAAAGCTCTTTAAATGTTATGGGGCATGTTAAAGTTGATTAGAGTGACACCAGTTAGGATTCTACGGTTCCCTCATTCCGGTACCACTATTTTCTATCAAATTCACTTGGTCCAAATGAATTTACTAAACTCAACTTAATGAGTTCCATACTTTCATTTAGAGCGTGTGAAGTCTCGTTAGCAACTATAGGTTATCTCTTCTAAGGGATTCCAAATCATCCGATAGAGACATCTTAATTTAGTTGTAATTGTTGTTTTATGTGATGTATGTGATTAAATTTTGAGTTGTTTTATATTTTGAATGTTGTGGAGGTAAGTTTTATCTTGTTTGATTTTAGTTTTAATTTTGGTTTTGTGGATACCCTAGCAGTTTTAATTTTCATGCAGGGTGACGTCATTATTTAACATGCAAGTTTTGTAAGTATAAAAATACAACATGGAAAGTACAAGAAAAAACGGTACTGTAAACTTTAAAAGCGTATCTGGCGAGACTTCTCGTTCTACCACCTGAAAGGTCAGCACTTGCAAGGCATGTATGTAATGTTGTAAGGAATTTAAATTGCATGAGTAGATAAATATTTAGCTACCAAATCCCAAGTTATGATTTAGTTGAATCTCGGAAGATCCTAGTAGATGATTTTAGGACAAAATACCATAAGTTCAATTTATCCTTCAAAATATCCAAAAGATTTCGAAGTGCTCAGGGTATGATCCTGAACTATTCTGAAGACCTCTTAAATTATTCTGTGTTCATTTATGAACTTATCATATTGTTCCATTAACCATCCGAGTTTAGAGTTTAGCTACCCTGTTGCTCAGTGAAACTTAACAATTTAATTATCCCAAGGATAGGGTACTTGATTAATCAATTGATGTTTCATTCAAGAGTTATGTGAGTGAGTGCCCCTAAGGCAAGTTTGAGTTATTTAAGATTATAGTGCCCACAAGTAAAGTTGGACTTGGAGTGTTTAAAGATATTGATTATCAACCCGATTATCTTCTAAATCAAATCAATTGAGCTTAGGTACGAGCCTAGGTCACTACCAAGCCCTTAGCAATCATAATGGGAAATTTGGTGAAGGTTAATATTTTATTTTAAGTAACATGTATTTTCATTTAAAGCTCACATTATCATCAATTTTTGTCTTAAGGAAAGTAAATTATTATCCTTTTAGCTTAAGCCTCTCACTTAAGAAACTTTTGATATTAGCTGAGTTCCAAGTCATAAAGATTAGAAGAACTATGTTTTTAATTGATGTTATGCAAGGGTGTTGAATGATTTTCTACCATTTAGCCCCATTGTATTTCAATCATCCAAACATGTTTATTAAGATCAAAGTTACCCATTTATCCCTGGTTAACCCTAAATTTTGATTAAGGCACTGAAGTCCTAAAATTACCACTTTTCCCTTAGGGCACTTCACCTCATAACTCTTTAAACAAAACTCAAATGACTTTGAGGGTTAGAGTATCATATCCATGAGGTAATTAAAATGCTATAGGAGGATGTGTGGACCTCACAAAATTTCATTTAATTTAGATAATTATTTAAACTTTGAAAATAGGATTTTTAAAAGTTAATTTATTTAATCATCCAAAATAAAATTTATATTTATGGAAATATTATTGGAGAAAATTACTGCAACTTTCTTAAGGTTAAAGAAACACTTAGACAAAATTTCATGATTTTTTGAATCAAATTTTTATTTTTATTATTTAATTTTAGATCGATTTTCATGATTTATTTAAATATAAAATAGTATTTTAATTAACAAATTATTTTTATACTTTTATTAGACTCCTCTAAGTTTAGAAAACTCAGAGAATCAAATTTTGTATTTTTGTGTTTTTTTAATTTATTTAATATAATTATTTTAGTGAGAAAATATGAAAAATTTGCTTTTTGGGGGCATTTTTGGCCAATGGAAGTGAGCCAAGTTAGGGAGGTTCAATTTTGGGTTTTGGCCACTTGGGGCTCCCTTGGGCTGACTGTTTTCGACTGCTGAGGAGGTGACTAGCCAGGCTTCAGTCACTTCTTGGCTCAGGGAGGTCAGGGGGTGCTTAATGATGATTAACCCCCAAGGGTAAGCAATGATGAAGGAGATATTTGAGTTTAGGCCAAATAAGGAGTGAAATCCCTTAAATCAAGGGACCATTGGTACATAGCTCATTTTGGCTGGTTTATGTGTGTTTATCCTGGTCCATAAGGTGTGCTTAGTGGCTGTGAAGACATTAAAACATGGTCAGGTCAATTTTGGTGCATGAGTTCAAAGTAGGTCTAAATGGCCAAAATTTGGGTTTGGGTTAGGATATCCATAAATTTGAGCCCAATTGATTGATAAAAATTATTTAGATGATTGTAATGAAGATTTTTGGTGAAGGATTGAAATGATTTTGAGTTCAATTGGAAGCTTCATTTGAAGGATTTTGTGTTTTTGGTGAATTTGGGCATGTTGGGCTAGACTTGGGTCTAGGTTTGGCTAATGTTGGGTGACGTTCAAATTTATTGTTGAAAATGGTCTATAGAGATGTCCTAAATATTTTTCAACATAAATTGGGTGCCATTTTTGGGGTTAAGGCATTCAATTTGGTGGAATTTGGGGACATAGCCAATTTGGGGCAAATTTGAGAATTTTTGGATTTGGGTTAAAATTAAATGAAATTGAGGCTTCACCAAGGCCAATTGAAGGTTCAATTTGGTGTGTAGGACTGTTATGAATAGTTCAGGATCCAAATTGAGGCAAATTAAGTAGGCTATGGGGTTCAGTTAGGTGGGATTAAGTCATAGGGCCAAAATTGAGGGTTTGACTTAGATCAAGATTGAGCTCAATGCATGGGCCAATTCGGCTTGGATTTGGTTTATATTGGTCATATGAAGGGGGAGTTATATGAAGGGTGAATTTGAGTTTAGCATTGAAATTAATGGAATTTGGTACCAAATTGATGGACATTAAGGTGAATTTGGGGAAATTAGGGCCTTAAAGGTAATTTGGGGGTTTTGGTCAAAATGGTCAAATTGGACAACTTGAGTTCAATTGGAGGGTCCAAATTTGTTTTAGAGACATTTGAAGTGATTTTGGAAGTGATTTTGGGGGTTTTGATTTTGGGGGTTTTGGGGAAGTTTGGGGTGCCAAGGGTATTTTTGTAATTTTGGCAATTTTGGGAGTATTTTGGTAAATTTGGATTTTTTTGATGGTTTTGGGTAATTTGGGTATTTTGAAATGGTTTGAAATAATTTTTGAACTAATTTGGGTATTCTGGGTGAAATTAGGATTTTTGGCCAACTTTGGGATTTGGGGGTGTTTAGGTAATTTGAGATTTAGGGGCGAAAGACCAAATTGGGTATTTTGGTAGAATTGGGAAGCCAACAACCACATATGAACTATGGACTAATAGAATCCCCATTTGGGCCCTCTATGTAATAGTCTTAGTTAAACCCTATCCTAGGGCTACTGGGTTTAGGGGACTATCTACATGAGTCTCCCAAAAGATCAAGGGATCAAAGTCAACAATTTTGGGTTTAGGATTGTGAGTGATTGTGGGTGAGAGTGAGTGTAGGTGAGTGAACTAGCTCCATACCAACACCCAGAGCCAACCCTAAGGTCAAACATTCCAATAGGGACTCTCCTTGAGAGCCCCCATACTGACCCACCTACTAAGTGCTGGAGGTTTGGACCAGTATGTGGAACTTCAAGTTCAGCAAGGAGGAGTGTAGAATTTCTAATGGTGATGGTTCCTTACTAGTTTTCTAAGAATAGTCAACAGGAAGGTCCTATGGCTAGACATTAGGCAACTAAATAGGGAAACCTAAACCTCAACCCAAAAAGAGGTCAACACAACGCTCGAGTTAGGTCAGCTGGGGACGATGACCCACAACCGTCGGATCGCACGTGTATCACAGAGATGACCAGGATCACGTCGAATGGGAACTCGGTTCATAAAGCGCGGGATGACTCAGACGGCAACACCAAACCAAAAGACACTACGTGGAGCTTTGGGGCATTAATTGATTTATTTAATTCCCAGAACTTAAAAAATTCATATCTTGGTGTAGAAAAATCATAAAAATAAAATAAAAATACCCTCTTGCTCAGTAAACAGATGAGAACAATGTGGAAAAAATTTCATGTTTTTTTGATGCATGTGTGATTTTTAGTTAACTAATAAGTGAATTTCTTATTTGGATTCTCCATTTGCATGGACATTTCACCAAGACTTAATTTTTGGGGCTATGGTTCTCTATGTTATGAGGGATCTTCCCTGATTTTTCTAAGGTCAGGGGAGATCTGTAGGCAGAGATCTCTAATTTCAAGTTGATGGCCCTTGTTTTGGTAAAATAATTATAATAATTAAAATATTGATCAAAAAATATAAAACTTATTTTGGTAGTTTCACTGTGGTCAGAGAACTCTAGGTAAAATATAAACTTGGTTTAACTCATTAAAAATAATCCTAATTGTCACCAACTCCTAAAAATAAAATAAAATTAAATTGGACTAATTATAAATTTAAGTAGCATAACAATTAGTCTTCGCTGTTATTTAATGTCATAAGAACTCCCCAAAAAAATTTCAAGTAAATTGGAATTAATTTGACCACGAAAATGGATTAATTAAGTGAAATAACATTTTTGACACTAAAATAATTATAATAATTAAAATATAGCTAAAAAATCAACAAATTGGTTTTGGGAGCTCTTTACGACCAGAGGAGCCTGATAAAAATAAAAGTGTAATTAAAATAAATACTTCATTTTTAAGCTATTTTTTGAGTATTTAAGTAATTAAAAATTAATTAAAAATCATAAAAATTGCACAATTATAAAAACACACTAAAATGTCACATTTGGCTTCTTGATTACTTGAGACTAATTAAAATAATTTTCCTAATTTTCTAAGTCAAGATATTAATTTTTACAGGCTGAAAATGAACTTTTTTTAATTTTCCAGTAAAATAATTATAATAAATAAAGTACAAATCACAAAAATAAAAAATTTGTTTCTGTGGGTTTCTTGACCTCAGAGAGATTTAAGAACAATATAAAATTTAATTTTCCATTTAAATAATATTTTATTTTTAATTAATACTCAAAAAACAAATAATTATAATAATTAAATTAAACCTTTAAAAATCATAAAAATTGGTCCAAGTGGTCCTCTAACTTAGGTGAAACTCTAATAATTTTCTTCAGGATAGAAGCTTTGTTCTGGTTAAGTTATTGAATTTTCATTGAAAAACCCTATTTTTGCATTAAAAATAATTACAAAATTAAATAAATTCAAAAAAATCACATTTTCTTCTCTAATGTTTTAATTAATCCATGTATGGGGTAAAATAAAAATTTTAAAGTCATTTGAGTATAATTTAATGAATTATGGGGTGTTTGGGCCTTGAGGGCAAAAGGGTAATTTTGGAATTTAAGCCTTAATTAATATTTAGGCATAACCAAAGGGAAAATGGGTAATAAATGATCTTAATTGACATATCTTGATGATTGAAATATAAAGAGGGATGATTGGTAGCAACCAATCTCACTTTGGTCTCATTAAAGATAAACTTGTAATTTCTCAAAATTGATGGAATTTGAAAGAATAATTAAATGAGAAGATATTAGGGTGAGGGGTTGAGCTTTGGAAGATCATAACCAACTAATTTAAAATCCCAATAAATGGTTTTAAAATGATTTATGATTCTTAATAAGGATTAAAAGCATAAATATTTAATTTTTTCTAAAAAAATTAATTACAAATCTACCCATTAAGTTTTAAGGGCTTAGTAGTGAATTATGTTTAATCAAAATCTTGTATAAAAAGGTTTAGAAAATGACCTATTAATAATTTGAAATATTTTCAAAACACTAAACCGATTAAGTCCCTTAATTAAGCCCAAATTTCTCCTAAGGACCCTTACTTGTATAATTCATAAGTGAAACATTAAGTGATGATTACATAGAAAACATAATAAGACCAAAAATGAACTTGAGATGATTCGAGGGACTATGAAACCTCTAGTGTATTACCCAGGACTCTTCATGATCCTTTGGGAAACTCGAAGGACACTTGGACTTACTATGATTTTCTTAATGGAATCATCTTCAGATATGAACAAATTGGACCCACCAGGGTATGACATAGGATTTGGTAGACACACCTCAAACCTATGTTCTATGTTTTTCCTTCAAAATTCTATATATATGCTTTGCAAGTACTGACCTTTCAAGTGGAGGAACGGGAGGAATCAACAGGTGCTCTTTTAAATTATTGCATTGCAATTTACTTCTATTTACCTTTCTGTGCTTCTCATTTTATACTTGTAAACTTGCATGTTAAACAATAAGGTCACCCTACATGTCAAAATTGAAACTTTAGGATAGCCACAAAATTGAAACCAAAACCAAAATTAAGAAATCCAAACAAGATAAAATTCACTGCCACAACAACCAAAATATAAGACAACTCAAAATTTAATCACAAATAAAATAAAACAAAAATTGCAACTAAATTAAAATGTCTCTATCAAATGATCAGGAATCCCTCAGAGGAGGTAAACTATGGTTGCTAACAAGATTTCCCACAGTCTAAATGAAAGTATGGAAAACATTAAGTTTAGTATAATAAATTCATTTGGACTGAGTGAATCCTAAGAAAAATAGTGGTGCTGGAACGAAGGAACCGTAAGATCTTAACTGATATCTCTCTAATCAACTTTAATATCCCTCATAATATTTAAATAAACATAATCTTTGGAAACATTTGATTTGACATCAAGACTTGACACATTAGAAAACTTAAACTTACTACGACGAAGAGCTTGGAGCTATCATTATGGGCAGCATGGCCATCTTCAACAACAAGAGAATCTACAATAACATATCTCTCTTTAGAAATTAAACAACAAGTCATAGGATTTTGAGGTTGTCTGCCTAGTGCGATATAAATCCTTAATTTTTCTCTAGGCTTTTATATGGCTCTGCTATACAATATAAACCCTAACTCATTTTAGGACTCCGAGGTTGTCATTCATCGTGACCTAAATCCTCACATCTTCCATGCTATTTGTGTGATCATTTCACATGAATGTAAGCCCTAATTAATAAAATGAGCAGGATGAAACATTTAAGTATTCTTCCACTAAATTGAAGCCAAACAGTAGGATGGCTTAAGAGGTCACAGAGGTTCTCCTCAAGACATGTGTCATCCCCTAGTTCTTCTTCCTTTGGATTCTAAAAATAAAATATTCCAAATTTGAGCCATTCCCCTTTCACACCTCTTTGTCCGATTATCGGCACTAAAAGGTTGGGGGTTGTGAAGTTGTTGGTTGCTAGGATGAATACCCCAACACCCATTTTAATTTAATTTAATATATAATTTTAGAAAAAATAATATTTTAGATTTTTAAAAATATAACAGCAGTCCAATCTCATATTTTGAGTAGTTTAAACAAACAAGTCAAATACTGCAAGTAATGTATTCATCCCGAAGGATAAACACATCACTTACTGGTAAGACTTAATTAAATAAACTAAAGATTGTATGACATCCGTTAAGTCTGCGAAACTATTTTTTATTATAAGCCGTTATAAGCCGATAAGTCGATAAGTTTCCCTATTTAATATGAAGGATTAAATAGAGTTTATATTAAGTTGGGATTGAAAAAGCTTCATATAAGGGCAAGCCTTTATAGTTAATTACATCATAGATAACCGAAGTCACCTAAGAAAACTCTTGATAAAAATCAGGGGATATTATCTTCAAGGAATTCAAAGGAATAGGACTTTTCAAGTAGATCAGATAAAGAGGTGTGAAAGAAGAATATCTCAAAATTGGAACATTTTATTTTTGAATCCAAATAAAGAAGAACTAGGGGATGTCTTAGATCCTAAGGAGAATCTCGGTGGCTTCCCAAGCCATCATACTATTTAGCTTCAGTTTAGAGGGGAAATATTTAAGTGTTTCATCTAGTCAATTTTATTAATTTAGGGATTACATTCATGTGAAACGATCACACAAATAACCTTGAAGATGTGAGGATTTAGGTCGTGACGAACGACAAACTCAGAATCCTAAAGCGAGTTAGGGCTTAAATTGCATAGCAGGGCTATACAAAGGCCTAAAGATGAGTTGAGGATTTATGTTACATAAGTAGACAACCTTGAAGTCCTATGGATTTGTTGTTTAATTTTAAGGAATGGTTTAACTGGTGAAGACAAGTTTTGTTGTTGAAGATGGTCGTGCTGCCCACCATGCTAGTTCCAAGCTCTTTGCCATGACAAGTTTAAGTTTTCTAGGGTGTCAGGTGTCAATGTCAAATCAGGTGGCCCTATGGTTTTAGTTCCTTAAAATTTATTGGGGCATGTTAAAGTTGATTAGAGAGACACCGGTTAGGATCATATGGTTCCCTCGTTCCGTGGTTCCCTCGTTCCGCCTCGTTCCGATACCACTATTTTCTATTGGATTCACTTAGTCCAAATGAATTTACTAAACTCCACTTAATGAGTTCCATACTTTCATTTATACCATATGAAGCCTCGTTAGCAACTGAAAGTTACCTCATCCGAAGGATTCCAGATCATCCAATAGAGATGTCTTAATTTAGTTGTAATTGTTGTTTTGTGATGTTTGTGATTAAATTTTGAGTTGTTTTATATTTTGATTGTTGTGGCGGTGAATTTTATCTTGGTTGATTCTTAAATTTTTGTTTTGGTTTAGTTTTGTAGCTATCCTAAAAGTTTCAGTTTTGAAGAAATGCTATAAGATAAATAAGGAAAATTGCAGTA
Source organism: Phalaenopsis equestris (assembly GCF_001263595.1). NCBI lineage: Eukaryota > Viridiplantae > Streptophyta > Magnoliopsida > Asparagales > Orchidaceae > Phalaenopsis > Phalaenopsis equestris. Next base: position 20,611 of record NW_018219969.1, read on the forward strand.
CATAAAATGCATGAGCAGGACACAACAGATAAAAATAAATTACAATGCAATAACTTAAAAAGTGTATTTGTCGATTCTTCTCATTCCTCCACCTGAAAGTTCAGTACTTGCAAGGCATATATATATTAATTTTGCAGGAATTAAAACATGCTTGTAAAAAAAGTAGGAAATACAAGTTTAAGGCATGTCTACCAGATCCTATGTCATATCTTAGTGGGTCCTATTTATTTAAGTGTATAGATAGTTTCTCAGGCAAGGCATAATGAGTTTAATCATACTTCAACATATCCAAAAGAGTATAGAAAGGTCCAAAGATCAGACCCCAGACATCTCACAATCCCTTGAAAAGTCCCGAGTTTGTTCAAACGCATTATGTTGCTTAATAAGTCATCCCTATTATACTCTTATGCTAAATGAATTGATATTCTAGCTAACTCTAAGGATGAGGTAATTATCACTTGATGTTTTATTTATAAATTATATAGGTAAAGACCCTTAGGGGCAATTTGGTCTAATTAAGAAACTTAGCACTTTGATTTTAAAGATGAGCTTGTAGTATTTTAAACAGGTTTTAAATTAATTATAAATTATTTTCTAAATCTCATTAAATAAAATTTTGATTAAGCTTAGTTCACTACTAAGCCCTTAAAAATTAATGGGTAAAATTGTAATTTTAGAAAAAGATTTAAATGTTTATATCTTTAATCCTTACAATGAATCATAAATCATTTCAAAACCATTAATTAGGGCTTAAAATCAATGAGTTATGATCTTCCAAAAATCAAACACCTCACCTTAATATCTTTTTTATTTAAATTTTCTTCCAAATTTCATAAAATTATAAATTTATCCTTTACAAGACCAAAGTGAGGTTGGTTACTACCATTTATCCCTTTCATATTACAATCATCAAAACATATCAATTAATATTATTTGTTGCCCATTTAGTACTTTGATTAAGCCTTAAATTCTAAAATTACTCTTTTGCCCCTAAGGCTTTAATACCCTATAATTCATTAAATTAGACTCAAACGACTTGAAAATTTCATGCTACCCCAACCATGGGTTAATTAGAACGTCAGAGGAGAAAATGTGATTTTTCTGAATTTATTTAATTTTATAATTATTTTTAATGCAAAAATTAGGATTTTTAATAAAAATTTAATAACACAACCAAAACAAAACTTGTGTCCTTAAAAAAATTATTAGCAGTTTACCTAGGTTATAAGACCACTTGAACCAATTTTCATGACTTTTAGGGGTTTGATTTAATTATTCAAATTATTTGTTTGTTTTGAGCATTAATTAAATATAAAATACTATTTAAGTAGAAAATTAAGTTTTATATTTTTATTAAATCTATATTTTTATTAAATTAAGTTTTATATTTTTATTAAATCTCTCTGAGTTTAGGGAGCTGAAATAAATAAATTTCATTTTTTTTAATATAGTTTAATTATTGGAATTATTTTAGTGAAAAATTAAAGAAAATTCTTTTTTAAGCCTTTAAAATTAACATCTTAACTTAAAAAATTAGGAAAATTATTTTAATTGTTTCCAAGTGATCAGGAAGCCAAATTTGACATTTTAGTGTGTTTTTAAAATTTTACAATTTTTATGATTTTTAATTAATTTTTAATTATTTAAATGCTAAAAAATGAAGTATTTATTTTAATTACAATTTTATTTTTGTTAGGTTTCTCTGGTTATAAGGAGCTCCCAAAACTAATTTTGGTTATTTTTAAAGTAGTATTTTAATTATAATAATTATTTTAATGCCAAAAGTACAATTTCACTTGATTAATCTATTTGAATGATCAAATTAACTTCAATTGACTTGAAATTTTTATGGGGAGCTCCTATAACATTAAATTATAGTGGGGAATTATTTTTATATCATTTAAATTTTTAAATAATCCAAAATAATTTTATTTCATTTTTTAGGGTTTGTAACTATTACGATTATTTTTAATGAGTTAAACCATGTTTATATTTTTCCTAGGGTCTTCTGACCACAGTGAACCTTCCAAAATAAATTTTATATTTTTATGATGAATGTTTTAATTTTTATAATTGTTTTACCAAAACTTGGACCATTTACTTGAAAATTAGATTTTTTGGTTAGAGATGCCCCCTGACCTTGGGAAAATCAGGGGAGATACCTAACAATAGATACATCAAAAGCCTTATGGTTCCATGCCATGGTTAAATGTCTAAGCAAATGGAGAATTCAAATAATAAAAACACTATTTAATTAATTAAAAATAATACATGCATGAAAAAAATATGAAACCATTTTCACATTGTTCTCCTAAGATAGAGTGAGAGATGAATAGCTAGAGAGAGAAGATAGAAGCTGTAAGAGAGATAGGGCGAATTTTTGTGATTTTTCTTATTTATTTTTGTGATTTTTCTACACAAAGTTATGAATTATCTAAGATCTTGTCATTTAATTAAATTCAAAAAATCCTATTTTTCTACTTATCCAACTCATCCTCGTACGCGTTGAAAGACCACACATCGCCATAGGATTGGACGTCACCATCAGAGTTAGCCCGCGCTTTATGAACCCTGCTCCCGTCCAACGCAATCATGACCGTCCATATGATACACGCTTGATCCAATGATGCTTTGTCATAATCCCCAACAGATCAAACCCGCGAGCCTTCCAACTTCTTGACCTAATATCTCTTTCGATACTCAACCAAATAAAGTGCGGTTTGTTTCTATAGACTCCTCTAGACTAGGAGAACATATCCATACTGTTAATCAAGCCTTAAATATATTCTATGAGCATGGAGAATCAAATGAAGATCAGTTTAGGGTTAGGTTTCAATACCTTTACCCAAGAGGTGTGGCCTCGATTGGGTGCTTCCAAAAGCTTGTCTTGAGTCCAAAGAGCTCCTCCTAGATGGAGCTCCTAGATGAAGCCTCGAGCTGTGGTGAAATGCTTAGGTATGATTTCGACCAAGGTTGATTTAGGGGTTCGATCAAAGTCCACCCTATGGTGTTCTGGTGATGGGGCTTTTGTGGGGAATCTTCTTCTCTCACTCAGGGGATGGTGTGGGTGCAATTAATTTGGATTTGGTGGAGTCTAGAGGGATGTCCTATTTCGGGCTTGATTTTGAACTATAAAATTGAGCTCGGACAGTGGGTTTGATGGTTTGAGGATGGTTGGATTGAACTTAGTGGGTCTTGAAGAATCTTTGGGATCAATTTGATAGAGTCTCCTCAAGGAATTTCAAGCTCCTTCTTCTTATCTATAGATGGTGAGTTTAAATAGAGGGGGGAGGAGAGGTCATCAGAGGCAATTGGTGGTCGTGATAAGCTGCTTAGGTGGAGGGGAGGAACAAGAAACAATCAAATTGGAATGAACCAACTTGGTTGGGATAAATTTTGAGTTTTAACCTAGGTGGAGCCTTTGGACATGGGTTTTTCGGTAGCCTAGGTGGTCGGCTGGCCAGGGAGGGGTCATCATCTAGCTCAGGGAGGTCAGGGCTTGGGTTTGGTCAAGTCAATTGGGGTTGGTCATGTGTAAATGTGTTGAATTAAAATAAGATGGGGGAAAGGGTCATTTTGGTTCAAATTGGGTCAAGTCATGGTTTGGGGTTGGGTTCACTCACCAAGGATGGTTTGGATGCTGAGGGAAATCAGATGATTTAAATTAATCATCATGGTGAGGTCTCTATCCAAGTGATTTATCATAAGCATGAGGTTTGGTGTTTCATTAAGTGGGTTAAAAAAGCTCTTAAAAATATTTGTACATGGCTTTGCCTCTTGCCATTAATAGCTTGATGAGGTGGCAAGGCTCTCATGGCTCACCTATGGCTTGAGAGTGGCTTCATGACTTGCATGTAGCTTGGCTCTTTTACATGAAAGGGTATTTTGGATTTATTTGGTATTTTTGGTGAAATTTTTCATGATTCTTGATTTGGAATGATTTGATCATGAATTTAAAACTTAGGGAATGATTTTAATCAAATGGATGATGAAGAGAAAAAAAATGTCATGTGGGCTTTGGATTTGGGCTTTTGAAATCAGATGTAGTGGGCTTGGGCTTTAAAAATTGAGATTGAATTTGGGCTAAAATTTGGGCTAATTGAATGTCAAATTTGGTATATAAAGATCTCATTAAGATTTTGGAAGTGATTTCAACTGATTTGAATTGAATTTGAAGGCCAATTTGGTGGATTTAGTCATATGGTCAAAATTGGGGTTTTTTGATTTGGGGTAAAATTTAGCTTGCAATTGGGTCAAATTAGGCTTTAATTTTGTTTATATTAGTATTATGGATACTAAATTTTGGTTTGGAATTGAAATTGGGCAAGATTGGGGTCAATTGGGCCAAGATTGAGGCTAATTTGGGGAATTTGGGCCCTTAAGGGCTTTGGGCCCTTAAGGGCAAATTTGCCTTAAGGGCAAATTTGGGGCTTTTGGTCAAATTGGGTAAAATTGGTCAAATTTGGTCAATGTGATGGTTAAAAATTGAAATTGAGAATATTTGGGATGATTTCATTGGAAATTTTTTGAATTTTTGGGTCATTTTGGTAATTTTTGGCAATTGTGGGGGTATTTTGAGAATTTGGTGATTTTAGGCTAGAATAGGAAAGTAAGACATGAAGCCATGCCAAAACAATAAGAGCCATGTGAGGACTCATTTTGGATGTTCAATATGCTGGTCCTAACCCTCTTAGCCAAAGACTAGGGGTATATATTCATTCATATGAGCTTTCCAAAAGGAATCAAGAGGCCAAATTAAAGGAGTATTAAGGTTTGGGGTATGTGATAAGGTGTGTGGAGGCTAGCCTAATCCAATACCAAACTATCCAAGGTTAGTCTTAAGGCTTGACCATCCTATGGGGACTCTCTTTGAGCTCCTCCATACTGACCCCATCTACTAAATACTAGAGATCAGGACCAACAAGTGGAACTTCAAGTTGAGCAGAGAAGAGTCTAGAATTTCTAATGGTGAGGGTTCCTTTTATAGTCCTCTAGGAATAGTCAACAGGAAAGTCCTATGGCTAGACCGTAGGCTACTAAAGAGTAAAAAGCTATACCTCAACCAAAAATGAGGTCAACACTGATCTCTTTGAAAAGTCCTATCCTTTGAAATTCTTGAAGAAAATATCCCCTGATTTTTATCGAGAGTTTTTTTAGGTCACTTCAGTTATCTAAGATGTAATTAACTATAAGGGCTTGCCTTTATAGGAAACTTTCAAGAACCCAATTTAATATAAACCCTATTTAATTTTTCATATTAAATAGGGGAACTTGTGGTCAACATAAAATGGTTTCACAGACAAAATAGATGTCATGCATTTCTTAGTTTATTTGATTGAGCCTCATTATCAAGTCATGTGTTTATCTTTCATTATCTTTCTTTCATGATAGATACATAGCTTGAGGTGTAGTGCTCTTTCATCTAAACTTTGAAAGATATAAGATCGATTTGATTTCCTATTTTTCTAAACTATATATATATATATATATATATTAAATGTCTCTCCAAATTGGTTGACGGGATTCCAATTTCGGTGACCTACAGCTTCTACAGGACCCCCTAAAATTTTTTCGACAATGTGTTTAGTGTATTTTTAATGTTAAGATTGTCTAGTGTTTGTGTTAGGAATTTTCTCATCCAAGACTATGTGGATTGAGAATCTATGTATTGAAAATATTTGTAATTGGAAAATATTTGTAAAATATTTGTAATTGTTTGTGAATGAATGTAAGTGTTTGTTTGAGTGAAATTTTGTGTTAGTTAGCATTGAATCAAATTAGTTAAGATTGGTGAATCTTGAGAAAGAGGAGAGTTGAAAGGGAAGAAAATAGTTATTAAGGAGTTATGAGACATTGTAGGGTTGGTTGACTTAGCCTAGAAGTGCATTTTACTTAAAACAAAAAAAATAAAAATTTTAGCACTGGCGCCTAAGCGCCAAGACCCTGTGCTTAAGCTCTGCCTAAACTGAGAGACGGGCGCCTAAGTGCCAAATCATTCGTGCTTAAGTGTCGGTTCACGTAAACCGGTTGGTGGACGGTTTAAAGTGACAAATCAGTCTGAAAATCTCCATTTTTGCACCTTGACTTCGTCCCCTTCCTTTAGCTTTCACGATTTTAAAGTTAGGGCACACCTTATTTTTAAGATTTCTTAGTAATTTGGAGAAAGTATTGCTAGAATTGATATCCTTGAGGTAAGAGCTTCAGGTAAGAGCTTCACTTCTATGTAGAAATTTTTTATTTTCTCTATGTTATTTTAGTACATTATAAATCTTCCCAACGCTGAAGAAGGAGTCATGGTTAGAGGATAGACAATGCCTTTCTCGTCTGAGATAATAAATCAGTTTTATCATTTTCCCACAAGTACTTTATGTTTTTATTCAAACTATAGTCCAAATGAGGAGTTAAACGAGATTATTTCATCATTGACTGGAGGAAGAAGATTATGGAAGATTACAGATGAAAGGAGAGTCAACTTCTTCACTTCAAAGTTAGATGCCACTGCATAGGCATGACATTATTTTATTTTTGCTCGTCTGCTGCTTACCAATCATCTTAGTGAAGTGACCCATGATCAAGCAACTTTGAACTATTGTAATCAGCAGTTCAAGCCCATCAATATTGGAGCTTTGATTTATAGTGTTATTACCAGTTATGTGCTGCTGCTACTACTGCAGATTTGAGATTTTCATTCTTGATCTTTTAATTATGCGAGCAGGCTGGAGTTAGATTTGATAGCTAGTAAGAGATATTGAAGAAAGAGATATTGCAGCCACTCAAGCCTATTTCTAGTGTGAAGTGAAGTCTTATTCACATCATTCAATTTTTGGTTGGAGAGTTGGATTTTCTAGTAGTTCAGCTGCTTTCACATCTCGAGCTTCCACTTCACGTGCTTCTACATCACAGGGCCAGACTTCTGGATCTGATTCTTAGTCACAACTATTGCAGAGGACTTTGGACAACATTAACTATACTGCTGATAAGGTATTAAATTTAGAGAATTTGCAGAGCATATAGATGGATATATGAAAATACATAGTGATTATGAGGAAGAATACAACTCATCTATGGAAAGCCTCATGAGGGGTAACTAGAGTGTAGTTTTCCCTCAGTATCCAAAATATCCAACATATGAGCCTACAACTACTTGGCATAGTGATGAGAGTGATGCTGAAGAAGATGATGATTAGATTGGTTCTATATTTTAGTTTAGTTTTTTTTTATGTATTGATGTGAACTGTTTATGGTGCATTTATACTGTACTTTTGTTTTTATACTGTACTTTTGTTGTGATACTGTACTTTTGTTGTGTTTTGTGTTGTATTCGTTTAGAATATCAGTTTTGTTTGTACTTTTCTTTGATAGACATTAATGTAATGTATTTTTGTTTTCGGTGGTAGTAATTGTGTTAAGTGTGTTGTTTAATATTTTTAGTTAGTTTGTATTGAAGTTAATTCTGATCTTAGGAAGGTTTAGAATATTACTAGCTTTTACTTAAAAACTTCATGTTCAGAACTTTCAATTTATTACCAGATATTTTCTTTATGTTGCAGTTGTGTTTGTTTATTAGTGTGTTTGTTTGCTTTTATGTTATCCTCCATTGCATAGAAGTCTAGTGAATCTCTATTGTTAAGTAAGTTAAAATTTGATCAATTTAATTTTTACTCATGTTTTTAATTTTTGTATTAGTATATTTAGGATGTAAAAATTCATGTTAGTAAGTTATTTTTAAATTTTCATTTATGCTAATATTTATATATGATGCAAAAATATTTTATTCTATTAAAAATTTAAGTTATTCGGGGGGGTATGAAAAATTTTCTAAAGACTTGAAATTATTTGTTCTCAAATGTATTTTAAATAAATTTGATTTTTATTTGAAGAAAAATGATCATGTATATAAAGTTATATTAGGGAAGTAAAATTTTGAGTATAGAAATGAGTAAGAGAATTTAGTTAAAATTTATAGTAATTAAGAAAAACTTAAAGTTAAAAATTTTTAGTGTGGAAATGATAAATATTGGGTAACTATTTTTAGTAAGAGAAATTATATTTTTTTTTGAAAAATGTAGAAGAGTTAGACTTTTATTTTCAAAACTTAAATTTCTTTTATTGAATGTAATTTTCAAAAACTATTAGTATGTTTTTAAGTGAAAGAAATATATCAACTCTTTGCTTTAGGAAAGGAAGAGAGGAATTCAAAATCATTAATTCAAAATCATTAAAGGTAATTCAAAATCATTAAAGACCTATCCATATATAGTAATTCTTGCCAAAAAAAAATTGAAAAAGGAGGAGAAGCATGAGGATTAGCGCCTAATCAAAACTTGGTTCCACATCTGATCTTCTTAAAGTATAAGACTTAAGAAACTCTTAAGCATAAGAACATATTATAGTAAGTAAAATTATGCTTAATAAAATTTTTTAAGTGGAGAAGATAAAATGACTAAACTCTATATTTGGAGAATTTACAATTGTTGACGTCACTGTTGGTTGAGGTTTAGTTTTTCCTCTTTAGTAGCCTAAGGTCTAGCCATAAGACTTTCCTATTGACTATTCTTAGAAAATTAGACATGGAACCCTCATCATTAGAAATTCTACACTATTCTCTACTCAACTTGGAGTTCCACATGTTGGTCTTAACCTCTAAATACTTAGTAGGTGAGGTCACTATGGGGGAAACTCAAGATGAGTCACCCTTAGGACCGCTGGACCTTAGGGTTAACCCTGGGTGTTGGTCTAGGGCTAAGGCACTCACTTGCAATCACTTGCACTCACAATAAGTCACTACCCTAAACCCAGAACTTCTAGGCTTTGGTCCCTTGATACTTTTGGGAGACTC
>NW_018219969.1:29638-32600 GCF_001263595.1 Phalaenopsis equestris
TTTTGCCCCTAAATTCCCTCCAAATTACCTAGATACCCTTGAGATCCCAAATTTGGCTAAAATCTCCAAATCTAGCCAAAATACCCAACTTGATTCAAAAATCATTTAAAACACCTTGAAAACACCCAAACTACCCAAAATCCCCAAATTGGCCAAATTACCAAAATACCCCTCTATAGCTCAAGATTCCAAAAATTCCAAAAATTCCCAAGAATTCTCAATAAATCCCAAATATCCCCAATTTCATTTTTCTCAACTACCACATGACCCCGTTTGGTCAATTTGACCATCTTTAACCAAAACCCCCAAATTTGCCTTTAAGAACCCAAATTTCCCCAAATTCAACTCAAATGTTCATCAATTTGATCTCAATTTACCCCAATTCCAATCATAAACTCAAATTAACTTTTGATATGGGCAAACTAAATGAAATACAAGCTTAATTGGTCTATGATTTGAACCCAATTTTGATTTAGGTCAAAACCCCAATTTTGACCATATGACCTAATCTCACCAAATTAAACCCATAGCTCATTCAATTGGCTATAATTTGAGTTGAAAAATCTTCATAACATCCCCATACATAAAAATTGACCTTAAATTGGCCTTGGTGAGACCTCAATTTCATTTGATTTCAACCTAAGTCCAAAAGCCCCAAATTTAGCCCCAAATTGGCTAAGTCCCCAAATTTCACCAAATTAATTGCCTTAATCCCAAAATTGGCACCCAATTTATGTTGAAAAAACTCTTAATGAGGTTCCTATTGACCTTTTTAAATAATCAATTTGGACTTAGCCCAAGGCTAACCCAAACCTAGACCCATGTTTAACCCAACATGCCCAAATTGACCAAATCTAAAAAATCCTTCAAATTGACCTACCAATTGAACTCAAAATCACTTCAACCCTTCACCAAAAATCTTCATAACAATCATCTACACATTTTTGATCAATCAATTGTGTCAATGGACATGGCTAATCTAGCCCAAATCCAAGTTTTGGTCATTTGCACTCACTTGAAGCCTTTCACCAAAAATTGACTTAACCATGTTTAAGCCACCAAAGTAATGATTTCACAGCCACCAAAACCTTCCTAAAGACCAGGCTAAACCCTCCAAAAAGCACCATGACAAGATATGGACCAATGGATCCCCAAATTAAGGGATTTTACCCATTTTTGGACCTAACTTAAAATATCTCCAACATCATCACTTACCATTGGGAGATAATCATCATTAGCCTTGACTTCCCTGAGCCAAGAGGTGACCAATGCCTGGCCGGCTAGCCACCTTGGTGGCTGGGAAATGGCCAAAACCATGGCCAAGATAAGGGATTTTCACCCAATTCAAATCCAAAGGCCAAATCAGCCCAGCTGCTCATTGGAGCTTCTCTGCCCTCCACATAAGCAACCAAATGCACCCCTCAATTGACCCGAACAGCCAGCCTAGGCCATTTTATTTAAACTCCCCTCCATGGAAAAAGAGAGAGAGCTTGAAATTCTTTGGGGAGACTCTGTAAAACTTCTTCAAGAGCTTTCTGGAGACCTCTTGAGCTTAACTAAACCTTCCTTAGCCACTCAAATCCATTGCTTGAGTTCAATTTTGGAGCTCAATTTCAAGGCCGAAACAGGATATCCTCCAAACCTCCACCAAATTCAAATTAATTGCACCCACACCATCCCAACATCAAGAGAAGAAGATCCCCCATAAAAGCCCCATTATCCGACCACCCTAAGGTGGACTTCAACCAAAACCCTCAAATCGGCCTTGATTGAATTTGGGTCTAGGCATTTCACCACGACCAGAGGCTTCATCCCTAGGCTTCTGTCACCCACCTAAAGCTTCTACAAGAATCCAATCGAGGCTACCCTCTTGGACCAATGTATTCAAAGTTAACTCTAAACTGAGCTTCTTTTAATTATTCATGAATATAAAGTCAATTTAAGTGTTCATCAACCATATGGATGTGTTATACTAGTCAATACAAGCATTTAAAAAAAAATCTCACTCAATTTTGTTAAGAATCAAGTGAGATATTAGAATTTTAAAATGGACGGTTTTAGGGTTCAGTTCATTTGGGACGATGACCCGCGACTGTCAGATCGAGCGTGTATTGATTGGGTGGCCCTGATCACGTCAGACAGACTGCGGTCCGACATGGGCGAGAATGAGCTGGCTAGCGGTGCCAATCACACAGCGACACGTGGCCTATGCAACCCATACGAGGTTGACATGGATAAGTAGGAAAATTTAGAGAAGCTTCCTATATAGAGATCCATATTTTTCAAGTTTTTGCACATTATTTCCTTAAAATAATCATGGAAATTATCATATTGATTCAAAATTCTAAGAAAATTTTGGAAGGTCCACCATGACTAAAGAAGCTTTTGGAAATAATTTCATGGGTCAAGTCATTTAAAATGCACTTAAATTTTACAAACACTAAATCACTAAGATAATTACTAAGATAATTAATTTTTAAAGATACAAACATTTAAATGACTTGATTTTTGATCTCCACTATTACTTACGATCCAGATAACTCACCATAAAAATTTCAAAATATTTTGAGTTCATTTGATAACTCAAGTTGATTTTTAAAGATAAACATCACTTTTGGCATTTAAATAATTTTTTTAAAAAAATCAAAATATAACTCAAAAATTCATAAAAACTTATTTTTTTAAGTTCTTTGTGACCAGGGGTATTTTCTAAAAACAAAATGATATTTAAAATAAAAACTTGATTTTTAGCCTATTTTAAACATTTAAATACATAAAAATTCATAAAAATAAAAAAAATAATAAAACTCATGAAAATGTTCTAAATTGCTTCCTAATCACTAAGGAACAATTAGAATATTTTTCCTGGTTTTCTAAATAAAGATATTGAATTTCAAAGCTTAAAAATAATTTTTAAAGGGAGAGTCACTTATGACATCCGTTTGGTCTGCGAAACCAATGT
>NW_018219970.1:0-795 GCF_001263595.1 Phalaenopsis equestris
ACATCAAACAAACATACTAAACTCCTAAAAATATCGACCTTCATCCCTTTTCTCATCATCATCATCGTCTTCTTCTTCTTCATCTTCATCATGATCTGGAGTATAAGGAGTGAAAGTGAGGCAAGTTGAAAATTCCACATTATACTCACCCATAAGAATCTAACCATAGTCTCCTTATAAGCTATATCATCTTGAACTCTCCTCTGCTTATATTGATCATTATAAGCATTTCTTGCTTCAATTTCTCCAATCCTAGTTTGTATATTCACAATATCCACTTGTTGAATCATAAGCTGCTCCATAATATTTTAAGTGAAACAGAGCAAGTAGTATATGAACCTGCAGCTGATGTTGAGGGTCTATCACCACCTCCACTCTTGGGCTTAACAAATGATTCAAATATTTGAACCGTATGCTTCCTAATAGGATTTTGTGGCTACAGTTTTTCCTCATTTCTATGGGACTCTACTCCTGATTGTTCACATAAGATAAAAATCAGGGCAGGGTAACCCAAACCACTAGCTGTAGCATTACTAGATATACTCCGAGCATGATGAACTATAAGAGCACGAACATCTACTGCCTTCATTTTATGAATGCAAAATTTTAGAACAGCTCTATCCTTTGTCACTTTGCTAGATGTTTTTTTGGCAATAATTTAGCAGAGATGAAGTAATGCCATACTTTTGACTGAAAAGTCATCATGGAAGCGGAGAAGTTAACTTTATTATTATTCTTAATTTTTTATTCTCCTTTTTCTTCAGTCAGACTGGCAATTACTTCATCCGGTGATGA
>NW_018219971.1:0-917 GCF_001263595.1 Phalaenopsis equestris
TCCCTCCCTCCTTCAATTCCTTTATCTCCTTATCTTACTCTCCCTCTCTCTTACAATCCTACTCTCTCTATCTCACTATCTTTCCTTGCCTCAATTCCTTTATCTCTCTACCTCACTTTCCCTCCCTCTCTTTTACCTCTCTCTTGCTCTATCCCTCTCTTATCATCTCTCTCACTCTATCTTCTTTCTCTCTCATTCTTTGTCATTCGCTTTGTCTCTCTCTCCCTATCATTCTTTCTCGCCCTCTCTCCCACTCTCTATCTATTTCTCAATCTACACCTCATTACAAACCTCAAATGCTCCCTCCTTACGTCCATTTTTCTCCTCCTCTCTATCTCCTTTCCTCTCTCTATTTCCTTGTCCCCTCCTTCTCTACTCTCTCTACCATCTCTCATACATTTTCTTTTATCTTTCTATCTTCACCTCTCATATTATCTCTCAATCTCTTTCATTATTTCTTCTCTCTCTTCTTTAACTCTGTCTCACTTTCTCTTCCTTTTCTTTCACTTTCCCGCTCTATTACCATCATTCTATCTCTTCCTCTATCCCACTTTATCTATCCCTCATCCTCTCCATCTCACCCTTCTCTCTCACCCACTTTAACCCTCTCTCCTTCCCTCTTTCTCTCACACCTTATTGCAATCACTCTCTCCTTCTATCTCCTTCTCTCTCTCCCTCTCACTTATCCAATCTCAAGAGCTCTCTATCACTTATCCCATTGCTCACTCTCTCTCACCTGGTCTCCCTCACTCGCTCTCACTCTCTCTCATCTCACGCAACCCCTCTTTTATCACTCTTTACCTATCTCTCTCCCCCTAGTTTTATTCTTATTCTATATTCCTCTCCATACTTATCTTATTCTCTCTCCACCCTCACTCTCTTCCCATCTCTCCCCTACCTTTCTCTATATCACTCTC
>NW_018219971.1:2052-3468 GCF_001263595.1 Phalaenopsis equestris
TTCTCTCTCTTTATCTTACTTTATTCGCTCTCCCTTCCTCCTACTTTCACTCCCTCTCCTGTGTCACTCTCCCTCCCTCCCTCCCTTTTCACCTCTCTCTTGAGCTTATTCTCTGTCTCCATGTTCTAATTCTCTCACCCTCTCCTTTTCTCTCTCCCTCCGTTTCTATCTGTCTCTCTCTCTCTCTTTCTTTGTCTCTTTTTTTTAATCTCACTCTCCCGAGCTTCTTTCTCATTCCCTACCTCTCACTCTCACTTTCTTGTGCCCTCTCCTTCCCTCCCTCCTTCCCCCTTATCTCTTCAACCTTCTCTATCACTCGCTCATTGTCCCCCTCTCTCGTTCAGTCTTTCATCTCTCTCTTTCTATTCATTCTCTTCTCTATCTTTCCGTCTCTCTACCACTCTCTGTACTCACTCTCATCTCTCTCCTGTCTCTATATATTTACCTCCCTCTCTCTCTCTCTCTCTCGATTCTTACTCCTTTCAAAATCTCTTCTCTCTCTTGCTCCCTCCCACTCTCTCTCACTATTCCTCTTTCACTTTTACTCTCTCTATCCCATCTTTCCCTCATTCTTTTTATTTGACCCTTTTTCAATCTCCCACTTCATCTCTCTTTTATCACTATCTTTATTCTCTCCCTCTCTCATTTCTCTCTCACTTTCTTTCTCTTAACCTCCTTATTTGTTTCTCTATCCCTTTTTAATTACCTCTCTCTCTTCTTTCTTTCCCCCACTCTCTTTTTCCCTCTCATTCTCTCTCTTCCTGCCACCTTCCCTTTCTATCTAACTTGCTCTCACCCACATACTCTTGAAAAAAAATAGAATGAGTGAGAAATGAGAGACAGCGATTGGAGAGAGTGAATATGAGAAGAAGGAAGTGTGGGATAGAAAAAGAGAGGGAGAGAGAAACTGAGAGAAAGAGAGAGATATATATGAGTTTAAGAGAGAGGAGAGAACAAAATAGAAATAGTGAGGAGGAGAGATAGTGAAAGAGGCAGAGAGGGAAAATAGAGGGTGTGGATGAGGTAGAGAGGGAGAGAGAGAAATAGTGAGAAGGAAATGAAGAACAAGTAAAGAAAGAGCTAGAGAGATTGAGAATGAGGGTTAAGGAGATTGAGAGAGAGAGAGAGAGATAGTAGACAGAAAGAGAGGGAGGGGGAGGGGGGATGATCAAAAAGAAAAAAATGGAGGGAGCGAGTATGGGAGAGATAGATCGAGATGAAAAAAATAAAGAAGAGAGGAAAAATTAGAGAGAAAGATGAAGAGAGTGAGAGTGAGAGTGAATTTGTCTGGTATAGAGAGAGCGGGAGAGATATAAAAGAAGAAAATAGAGAGATATAGAGCGATATATAGAGATAGAGAGAGAGAGAAATAGAAGAAGAGAAGGAGGAAAGAGAGAGCAAGAGAGAGTGAGAAAT
>NW_018219971.1:5383-6810 GCF_001263595.1 Phalaenopsis equestris
GTGTGTGTGTGAGAATAGAGGTCGAGAAATAGTAAATAAGGAGATAGAAGAAATAGTGATAGAAAAAAGAGCAAGAGAATGGTAGAGATAGCGTCTTCTTTCCATGATAGCCTAATGATAGTGAGATAGAGAGAGCGAGAGAAAAATGTAGAAGGAAGAGAGAGTCAGGGAAGATGGAGCAAGAGAAAGAATGACAGAGGGAGAAAGAGCAAGAGTATTGGGAGGGGAAGAGGCAGAGATAGCCGGAGGGAGGGAGGGAGAGGAAGTGAGCTCAAGAGAGAGAGAGAGAGACCGAGCAAGAGAGAGAGAGAGCATGCAAGGGTGTGAGATGGAGAGTAAGTGATAGATAGAGTGATGGAGAGAGAGAGTTACATGTAGTAGAGAGTGTGAGCAAGAGAGAGAAAGAGAGGTATATAAACGGAGAGATCAGGATGGATAAAGAGAGAAAACTTTGATAGTATGTGTTTGTAAGAGAGAGAGAGAGTATGATAGAAGAGAGAACAAAAGAGAGAAGTGAGAGATGAGAGAGGGGGTGAGAGGTAAGGACGGTAAGAGAGTGAGAGAGAGAAAATAAAATAGAGGGGGAGAGGAGAAATATGGGGAATAGCAGGGGAGCGAGAAATAAAGCAAGAAAGATGTAGAAATAGTGAGATGAGTGAAAAAGGGTTAGGTAAAAATAGAAGAATGTATGTGGTGTGAGATATTTCAAGAATAAGAAAGCTTGAGAAATTTAGAGTGGGAGAGAGGGATATATTGAGAGCATAAGAGAAAGAGAAGAAGAGAAAGAGAAAAGATAGAGAAAGAGCGATAAAGGGAGGCAGAGAGATTGATCTTGAGAGATTGAGAGAGATAAATGTGAGAGTGAGAATAAAGTGAGAGATGAGGGAATGAGAGGGAGGCAAAAACATATGGAATGAGATAAGGAGCGAGAGGCTGACAGATGGAGATACACAAGGAGATAAAAAAGAACAAAAAAAAGAGGTAGGTGTGAAAATATGGAAGAGAAAGAAAGGGATGAATGGATAGAGAGAGACAAAAAAGAGAGAGGTGAAAGAGAAGAGAGAGGAGGAGGGAGAGCATGAGAGAGATAGAGGAATAAATAATAAGTGTAAGAGCAACGGAGAGAGATTGAGATAAAGAGAAAGACAGAGAGAAGACAGTGTGAGAAAGAAAGAAGAAATGGTGTGTGAGATAGAGAGCAAGAGAATACTATAGAGGGAAGAGGGAGTGACGGAAGATAGAGAGAGATAGAGTGAGAAATAGATAGAGAGGGAGGAAAAGAATAAGTGTGAGTAAAAGAGCAACAAAGTCAGCAAACAAGGTGGGAGAGAGAAAATAAGATAGAAATAGAGAAAACAAAGAGGACAAGTGACTGGGAGCTGGAGTAGGAGAGAGAGGGATAGAGGGAAAGAGTAAGGAGAGAGTGA
>NW_018219971.1:10420-11615 GCF_001263595.1 Phalaenopsis equestris
TCCTTCCTCTCTTCCTCAATTTCTCTCTTCTCTCGATCTTCCTCTCTTTGTCTTGCTCTCTCTCCATTGCTTATTCTCTTTGTTTCTCACATGCTTGATCTTGCTCTCTCCCTCTCTCATTTTCTCTCGATATTTCTCGCTTTCTCTTCTTTTTTTTGTCTATCTCATTTGCTTATACTCTTTCACTCTCTCTCTTCTCTCTCATCTTTATATCTCTCTCTTCACCTACTCTTTTTCTCTCTCGTTCTTCTCTTTCTCTCTACACCCTCCTCTCATCTATCTCTTCATCTCTCCCTCACACACACTCTCTCTCCTTCCTCTGTTCCTCAATTTCTCTCTTCTATCGATGTCTGCTCTCTTCACTCCTTCACCATCTCACTTTTCATTTTTTTTACTTTCTCATCCTCTCTCTAACTCACTTTCATTTATTATTTCTCTCCCGCCCTTTCTATCTCTTGCTCCCCTCTTACACCTCGCTCTCTCTCTCAAATTCTTATCTCTCTCTTTGTTCCTCTCTCTCTCTCTTTATCCTTCTTTCCTCCCACACTCTCTCCCTTTCACTCTTTCTCCCACTTTGTTTCTCTTTTGACCTTTCTCCCTCCCTCTTTCTCACTCGCTTACCCTCAATCCCTCTATCTCACTTTCTCTCACCTTTCTCAAACAATCTTCTCTAAGTCGCTTTATCTCTTTTACTCTCACTATCTCTATTGTTCGTCTCTTTTGCTCTCTTCCACTCTTTTGCTTTCACCCTCATTCTCTCTCCTCTTCTCTCTCTCCCTCCCTTTTTCTAACTCCCTCTCTCCCCCTCACACCTGCCCTCCATCTCAATTTGTTCCTAGGATTCCTTTTTTCTCTCTCTCCCGATCTCTTTTCCATGATCTTGTTCTTTATCCATCTCCCTCTCTTTCTCTCACCTACGATCTTGCTCTATCACTCTCCCACCCTCTTTCTTTCTTTTTCTCTTATTTTCTCTCTCTATCATTTATTTTCTCTCTCTCATTTCTACTCATCTCTTATTCTATCTATCTCTTTCTTTATCACTTACTTTTTGTCATCTCTCTCTCCCTCTCTGCCCCCTCTCTATATCACTATCTCGCTCTCTCCCTCTGTCTCCTCTCTCTCTAATCTCTTTATCATGTTTCTTTCTTTCACTCCTTCCTTCTCTTCATCTATCTCACTTGCTCTCAATTCTCTC
>NW_018219972.1:0-5638 GCF_001263595.1 Phalaenopsis equestris
TTAAGTTTTGCAAATGTAAAAAAGCAAACTTTAGTGGTTAGGTATGTAAACACAAGAGAATTGGGTGGTATATATATGTAAATGCTCCATTTATTTTTATGGAGTTTTGGCTTTGGCATGGATGCCGCACTAGCCCTTGGAAGAGAGGGAATTAAATTAAAAAAAAGGAAAAACCAATAGGAATAATTTTCGGATATCCTTTGCTATAGATGCGTATAGGAATATATAAATGATTTTTAAGTGACGGCAGCTTCTTGATTTCAGAAAAAACAGCTACAGATTTATCATGTTACATTATTTGTACATGTATAACTATCTATTTATAGTTGATAGTCGGTCGTTACATATGTAATTCAAGGTTGAGAGAATTGAATAAGTTTTTTATAGAATGACAGAATATTGTTATGTATAACTAACCCATGTACTTACAAAACCCATCAGATCAAAAATCCATTGCATGGAATGTTAATTTGTGTCTGTTTTGATGATTTTCGATAGAAGATTTACTTTGATGAGTATGTATGCCACTTAATCCAGAGTTGATATGTGGTTAAGTAGGTTAACGATACTTAATGTATTTGAAATGTGATCCCAAATGCCGAGAATGTCTATTTTAATATGCTTTGTTCGGACATGAAAAATAAGTTTTGTAGTTATAAAAGTTGTAGATGTATTATCACAGAATATGGGAGCGAGTGCAGCAATGGCTTGCTTATGTACATTCCAATGGCTCATTGTGTTCCTCAGAAAGCTACAATAACTTGTAATTGAGTGTGTATTAGAAGTTTTTTTTGCCCAAGTTGAGTCTGAATATGCATTAGCTTTAGTTTCCTCTAATAATTAAACGACCATCATTTAAATTACCCTGCAAGCATCTAAATATTCATTTGATTAAAAAATAATGTTCTTGTGTCTAATCCTGCATATGTTGACTTGCTTGATTTACAACATAAGCATAATTTTAGGTTAGTAATGTATTGGATTGCTCTTGCCAATCTACGATAGAGTTTAGGATCATAGTAAAGTTCTTGGGAATTAAATTGTGGTTATATTTTAAGAAGAAAAGTGGTTGCCTCAATTTGTAGTCCACCATTCCTGCAATGTGAAGGAGAGTGGTAATAGTTTGTGTATGGTTTAGAAATTGTCCATTTTTGGTTGTGTGGACTTGGATTCAGTAGATATAATTTGCAGTTCTTTCATTTGAAATTAATTATGAAGACTTTGATTTATTGTGGCAATGTATATATCACCATTCCCTATTATTAGAATGTCATCCACTTAGATAATTTAAGAAAATGTGTGTGTCTTCATTTGACTGAAAAAATAAAGATGGATGAATTGTGCTTCGATTAAGTTCATGTTTTTTAAGGTGTCCCTAGAAGGTTAAAAACTATTTCCTGAGTGCTTGTTTTAATCCATCGATAGCTTTGCATTGTATGCAAATATATGTGGGATATATATAATTTTTAAATTCCTGTGGATCCTTCACGTAGACAAGACCATTTAAGTCCCCATGTAAGAAATCATTAATTTATTTAATTATTTTGTTTTTAAGTTGTGATATATAACCTATGTTCACTTAATTATAAATGTGAACATTTTTTGCAACTGTGCGAAAATTTGCATTATAACTTATGTTATAAACTTGATTGAATCCATAAGCAACTAATCTAATTTTATATACGGCAATCATGTTGTTCGAGTGATGTTTTGTGTAGAAGGTCCATTTACTTTCAAGAACTATTTAATTATTGAGAAGTGGAACAAATTCCCATTTTTCTTTTCTTCGAAGAGCTGAAAACTCTTGTGACATAGATTTTTTTTTTAAAGAGCAATATACCCTTATGACAATGCTTATCTCTACTTTGGTAGCTGTATGGCTTGAGCAAAGGTAGAAAGATCATGTGTTGAAGTAGCTTGAGAAGTGAGATTCATTATTTTTTACGTATTTTTTATTCTTGCTTGTAGATTTATTTTCAGGGGATGTTTTGGATATGTGGTTGGTGGGGATGAAATGATGATTTCAATTTTATCATTTTTTTATAATTAGATTGGAGTAATGAAGGTTTGTTGGTTGACATATTTATGGTGGTGTATCAGATGTTTGAGTATTACAAGAAGTTGGTGTGAGAGATAAAGGAGGTGCGTACAACATATTTTGTGATGAAGTAGGCTTGGAAGGTGTTGTTTTGTATAAGGGCGTGAGAGATAATTGATTTGTGTAAGATGTATTTGTTCATGAAGTATGCATTGATGGTGCTTTGTATATAAAATGTGTTTCATCAATTATCACATGCTTTGATTTAATATTTTTTTCTGTAGTACAATTGCAGCACCTGTACCCCTTCTTAGTGGAGGAGTGTCAAAGGAATACAAAATGAGAGGATTTGGGAAAAAGTTTTGTCATTGTTTGTGTTTTTTGCCATGGAAAAAAAAATGTCACAGATTTTTTCTTAGACGAGGATAACTGGGTTCCTTATTATATAAAAGCAAATATGGAGATTGATTGGGAATAATTGTTATAGTAGTATATTTATAAGATATAGTTCTACTAATGTTGCATCAAACCAAATCGTAAGAAAGATTTGCATTCCCTTAGACGAGTACACTGTTGGAACCATTTTTTGGCTTATATTGATGTCATTATAATTTTCCAAAGTTCTCCTAAGCTTTTGCGTGCATAGCTGTTAGTCAAGCCTAAAAATTTTAAAAAATTTTGGCCAGGCGCTATAGCTCCAAACTCTATGCTGCAACCCTGCATACAATAAGGCATGTATCTGACGTCTAGCCATCATAGTTTATAGAGCCATGGTGCCTGACCCGACGCTTTGGCACATACTTAATCCATTTAATACATTCATTGTTACTCAAATGCATTGAAATATGATGCGCCTTGACCCTAGTTTTGGAGTTGCAACACCCCACAAAAGATATTAATGAATAATTCTCAAAGGAGTTCTTATCAAGGGTAAGTGCTGAAACTCCTAATCTTCTATAAATATGGGAAGAGATTGATTGGCTTTGTATGCTAAATTTCTCATAAAAGAGCACTGCCACATGTTCTCTCTTCCTAAAAAGTTCTTCCTTCTATTTTCCCCAAATGATGCCTTTGAGAAGACATCACTGGTCGACATTGCTTGGAGGAAGAATTTAATAAAGAAATGATGTTTCTTTTGCTTTTCTTTGTTTTATTTAACTTCTAGTTTATGTAGTGGACCTTCATTGGCTTTCTTATGACCATATCCTTTGAGGGTTTTTCATTATTATTGTGTATGTGTCCCCATGCGAGGGGATTAATCTCATGGCATTACCCCCAACATGTGGTTGATTATTTATTTCTGTTAACAAAATTGTGCTATGATAAAGTGCCTTGTATTCACTGACTGCAAAATTTTTCTCCCATAATACTGGATGGACTTTTCATTATATATATATATATATATAGATAGATATTTCACCATCTTTCTTAGACATAAAATGGTATATTTGACATTTTAAAAAAATAAGAATATTTTTATGCTATGTGAAAGAACACGTAAGGAGCCACCGTTGCTTTTTTCCCAAAAAAAATATTTTTTTTTTGAATAAAATAAGATTTATCTCACTTTTGGATTTGACTTTGGTTTGGTTCATGGAAATGGGCTTGGCTAACTCCCCATGATGGCTTGATCTGGTGGCTAGCATGGGAGCTTAAGTGGGTGTCAGTCGCCAAATTAGAAATTGTCGGTCGCCGGAATGAATATCTGGACACCCGATTTTAGAAAATATTTTATTTAATTTATGTATATAATTTAGAAAAAGTAATATTTCAATTTTTGAAAATACAAGGCCGAACCGATCTCATATCTAGAATAGTTTAAATGATCGAGCACAACACTACAAGCAATATACCTACCTCAAAGGATAGATACACTATTAGCTGGTGGTGCTAGATTAAATAAACTAAAGAATTTATGACATCCGTTTTAGTCTGTGAAAAACCATTTTTTATGTTGACCGGGCAAGTTCCCTTATTTAATATGGAAGATTAGATAGTGTTTATTTTAGTTTAGGTTCTTAAAGTTTCTGATAAGGGCAAACCCCTATATTTAATTACATCTTAAATGTTCTTAAAGTTTCTGATAAGGGCAAACCCATATATTTAATTACATCTTAAATGATTAATGTCACCTTAGAAAACTCTCGATTTAGATCAAAAAAATATTGTCTTCAAGAGTTTTAAAGGGTAGGATTTTTTAAAGATCAGAACAATGAGTGTCAAATGGGAAAGACTCAAATTTGGAAGAATGGAATCCAAAGAAAGAAAAACTAGGGGTTGTCACGGATTATGAGGAGAACCTTGATGACTTCCCAAGCTATCTTATGGTTTGGCTTAGATTTTGAAGAGATATTATCAAATGTTTCATCATGCCAATTATTATTATTTAGGGCTTACATTTGTATGACACAATCATACAAATAGCCTGGAAGTTAGAATGATTTATGTCGTAACAAACGACAACCTCGGATTCCTAAAAGGAGTTTGGGCTTAAATTGCACAACATGATTGTGCAAAGAACTAAAGATAAAGTGAGGATTTATGTTGCATAAACAAACAACCTCTAAGTCTTATGACTTATTATTTAATTCTAGGGAAAAGATATGTTATTGTAGTTCCTCATGCTGTTTAGATTGATTTACACATAATTATATATTTAATATTAATTATATTTTTATTTTTATTTTTTAAATTCGGAGATTTAATTTAAGGTTATATAATCACATCTCTTTTATTTTTTATTTCATCACTCCTCATTTTAAATTTTAATACTGTCTACTGCTCTCTAATAGGCTAAGATGAATGACCACAACAATAAAATAGTGCAATTTCAATCATTTAATAATTTTCTTGTGCCATATATTGAGAAATGAATACATCGGGATGAGCAACGTCCGGATTAAATGGGGATGGTGATTTTTTTGATAGTATTGGTGGTATTGTGGTACAATATCACCAATACTATCATGAATACCACCAATCGTACCAATACTCCTCTGCTACCGATAATTACTTTCATAGTCGTTCGTTGCAGTAGTAAGAATTTTTTTTGTGGCCATTTAAAGACTTTATTTGAGAAATGATACTGGAAAATATTGATAATGCAATAAAATAGAATATCATTGAATAAATAATTTTTGTTTATTTTGAAAATTTTTTGTTTTCCAATATACTTTTCTATACGTTCTTACATTGGGATGTTAAACTTTTAATGATAATGAGCCACTCATCCTTAGGTGTAAGTCTCATCTTAATTGTGATCTGTGTAAAATAGAGATTTTTTAACGTAATTATTTTTTAATAGAATATTAAATTATAGAAAATTGTGTAAAAAATCCTTAATTTATGAACACATTAAGGTCACCGCTCTGAAATTGAGCTTTCCGTTTTGGTAATGAGCCATAAAAAGGTGAAATATTTGCGTACATAAGATGTACGCAGCGCTGCGTACATCAGAGGTTATTCTGGGGGTACAGGGGAGTTATATCAGGGTTATACCGGAGGTTACAAGGGGGTATAACCCAGATATAACCTCATTGTACCCCCTGAATAACCCCTGATGTACGCAGAGCTGCGTACATCTTATGTACGCAAATATTT
>NW_018219972.1:6070-7701 GCF_001263595.1 Phalaenopsis equestris
TATATATATATGCACGCTATACCCATTTGTTATCTATTTATATAGCATAACAAATTTTACTTTTTAGATTTATATCACCCAAAATTTTCACATCATATCAAAAATACCACCATCAGAAGGAAGGTGGCATGTATGTAAGTATAGATGTGATATTCTACTATGCATGAATTTTAAATGTAACTTTTTAAAATTAACTTTTGAGGTCGGTACATAAATTAACTTTTTAAAATTTGGGTACCGACCTCAAAAGATACGAATCGGAATTTAAGTATTGACCTTGAAATGAGAATTGAAATTTAGGTATCAATCTCAGAAAGAGAATCGGAATTTAGGTACCGACCTCAAAAGTTAGGAATCCTAATTTAAGTACTGATCCCAAAATGAGAATTGAAACTTGGGTATCAATCTCAGAAAGAGAATCAGAATTATAGAATATGTGTGACTCAAAGTCCTCCAAATTTATACTAATTAAAACAATTCTTAGTTGAACTTCTTCTTAGTGAGGGTGTGAAAAGAAATTATAGTGTTTTTGAACGAATTCATAAAATGAAAGAAAAGTTTATTAGAAACAACAATGACTACATGATCTCATGTATGTTTGATTCAACCTCAATTAAAGAATATGTAATATCCTTATTTATTTTTCATGAATAATATATTATATTTATAATCAACAGATGATAATGCTTAGTTTAAAAATATTACATTTACTTTTTTACATTTTAACTAAAAAAAATAAACTTTGGCCATTTAGATTATATGAGTGTTGAGATGTCGAATTTTTTGATAGTTTATGAAGAGCTTACCTCTAGACATGACTACAATAATCTTGAGTGTAAAATTTATAAAAGAATATATTACTTCATCTTTCAAGTATCCAACATATGCAAACTTAGCATAATTTCTTAAGTTTAAAAGCTTATAATATTTATTTGCTCATACTTGCTTATGTTGCACACCCACAACTAAGAAAATCTTATATATGAAGATAAATACCACTTCATTGACACTACACTAAAAATCTTGAATGCGATTATTTGGAAGCTTTTAGAGAGGGAGCTACTTAACAGATGATTTTTTGAGAGACCGATTTTGCAAGGATATTCATTGAGAATGAATTTTGAATCTGTGTCCTCTTTAAGCTAAACAATTTATACTCTTATACTTTCTATTTGTATTATTTTTTATTGAATGTCTAAAAAGCGTCATAAAATGTTGACGTGTGTAGAATTCAAAGTTTTTAATTTACATGAATTATGCATTTTTCTTAAGATTTTTTTTTTAATGAACCATGACTCATGAGTGTTACCAGTTTTTATCTTTTAAGTTCAAAAAAATTGCAAAAGAAAAATAAATATGTATGTTAAATTATGACAATTTTCATTTTGGGGGTTGATTTTAACTTATTCTTGTTTTTATTTTAATTTTAGAGGTTCAATATCTTAAGAGAATAAACTAGAATATTGCAATGGACCCTCTACATTTTATTGTGATTAAGCAAACGAGATTAGTAATTTAGATTATGAAATTGTTTAAAAATTTTATAATTAAATATACTTTTATGATTGGGATTTATTTATTTATTTATTTTTATTCATTTGTATTGCAACATCATTATTACATATTTTTTT
>NW_018219973.1:0-1403 GCF_001263595.1 Phalaenopsis equestris
TTATCTTTTAAAACTTTTTTTAAACTGCCAAATTCCCTTTAAAATTAACGCAAATTTGCGTATCACTCAAGTAATAAAGAGCTCTAATAGAGTCCTAGATAACAATCTCACAGGGAAGTTGGAAAATTCTAATGTAAATTATGAAAATTATTTTATAAAAAAATAAAAATTAAAATAAAAGTAAAGTGTGAAGTTCGAAAATTAACTACTCAAGTGAATGCTAATTAAAATGTAGATGTAAGACTACAAAAATTAAACTAAACTAAATACTAAACTTTCAAAAGTAAAATTATCAAAATTAAATAAAGATTTTGTTGTGACGGAAAGCTCAAATTTAAGAAAGCATCCTTTCCCTCTACAATGTTTCCCTTTACAATGATTATATCGATTGTGAAGAAATTAAAATCTATTCAAAATATATATAAAAACTATTTTGTGGCAAACACGAGCAATCCTATTCTTTACACTCTTTAGAGTGCTATAAATAATATTCAAGAATCCAGAGTTTGACCCCTAATTCTGTGGTTAGGCTGGCAGGATACCGGCTGCCATTCCAAATCTCCCACTACTCCCTCCTCGGAGGGCTAACAATCTTGGATTAATTTCCAATCAACTGGACCAAATTGAGGATTTTAATCTTTCACCTTACAAAGTAAATTTCCCTATTTAATTACACCCAATCCCATGGATGACATACTCTCCCAAGAAATTAAATGTGATTCTCCCTATGTTGTAGAAATTATATCTAAATTAAGAACATATGTCTCTCAACCGGTTTCAACATTTCAATTGACCAGATCGAAAAGTAAATGAAGATCAGATTTCAAATCATCACAAATTATTATCATTTGAAATCGTGTAAAATAAAATTTATTCTTCACAAAACCATATCTCAAAGTAGAGAGAAGGACAAAGAAGACTACTCAAAATTTATGGGAAGGATATGTAAATATGATAAAATATGAATTTCATATATAAAAAATAGTTTAAAAATCAAAGAAATAAAAATACAACTTATCTCACAATTGTTTCTAAGCAAATCCCTACAAGTTCTCTCGAAGTCTTTCTCTCATTATAATCACTCCCAATTCTCTCTTAGAAGTGTAATGAAGAAGAAATCTCTCACCTTCCCTCTCTTCTTACAACCCTAGAAGAAAATCTCCTCTTCTCTCTCTATTCTAACTCACGCCCCCTCTATCTCTCTTTCACGCCACACCCCAAAAGCCTTCTTCAACTCTATGAAGACTTCTTCTTTTATTTTTGGGCCGCCTCCTTTGAAAAAAAATTCAAAATTTCCTCCAAAATTCCCTCCAAAATTCAACTCTTTTAAATTTAAAAGATCTGTCATTTGGTCCAAGAGTCATATCTCCTCATAAAAGAACCTTCCAAAGTGTCTAGATGCA
>NW_018219974.1:0-2785 GCF_001263595.1 Phalaenopsis equestris
AGAAAACTCTGATTCAATTCATTGAATTTTTTGGACTTGGTAAGATTTTGTTTTCTTGATTTGCAAATCAATTCTAATGTTGTATGCTATTATATTATGGATTTTTAGGCGGCTTTTTCAATTACTTAATTTGGTTCCTTGTAGATAGAACACTGAATGTCGTTCTAGGGCTCGCAAAAGGTATTTTGTTGTTAGGTTTAATGAGGAGGTGATTGTGGAAAGGCAAGGAAAAAGGTAATATGCGACTTCGACGACATTTGGATGGGATTACAGGGATAAAGCTGCTGTTGGACAGCAGGTTTGGCATCATCGGCGCCTGTCCAGCTGCAAAAAGCAAAGAAAATTCTGAATCGGCAACATTCGGGCGGCGACGAAGTTCCAACGCTTGTTTCTAAGTAAGATATAAATATACTGCTTGCAAGAAGAAGATGATATAACACTCTGAAGAGTATAGCACAGAGAAAAGTCTCTCAAATTTATAAAATCAATAAAATTGAAAATCCAAAATGTTAATACAAATTATATAAAAATCTTCTAATAGAAAATACCGAATTAAAAAATAAAAAAATAGAAAAGAACCATAAAGGAAAGAAATAAATGATATTTAAGTATGCTAATAACTTTCTTTTGCCATTTCAAACATTATTGACTTTGCTTGCTTGCTTGCACAAAATCGGGTACTTTGTATTTGCATTGATTGAGTTCAATTAAACGATATTTGTACTAAAGACTTTGTTTGAGTCTACTCTTGTATGTAAAGTATTGCTTATATACAGAATTGAGTTTATGATTTGTATTACTTGAGTATATTAGAACATCCGTTTTGTTGTAGACCCTGTTAAGTCTACCTTAAACTTAGATGATTGGGTTTATAGGTGAAATAAATTATCATACTCATGAACGTAATTATCCCTTTTTTTGTTTTGAAAATTGTTTCTCTTTACAAAATGATTTGAATGCAATATGTGAATTAAAAATAAATACCTTTTGTCAGTTCATAAAAAAATGTATTTGATTCTTAATCCATAATGATATGTTTGTTATATTAGACTAAAAATATTGGTTTAGACATTACTCTTTAAGGTTGATTGTATGAACTCAAATATTCATGATGCGGAGAATCAAATTTATGGCCCAGTCAAGTGACATCACGCAACACCAAAATTATATATATATATATATATATATAATTTTGGTGTTGCGTGATGTCACTTGACTGGGCCATAAATTTGATTCTCCGCATCATGAATATTTGAGTTCATACAATCAACCTTAAAGAGTAATGTCTAAACCAATATTTTTAGTCTAATATAACAAACATATCATTATGGATTAAGAATCAAATACATTTTTTTATGAACTGACAAAAGGTATTTATTTTTAATTCACATATTGCATTCAAATCATTTTGTAAAGAGAAACAATTTTCAAAACAAAAAAAGGGATAATTACGTTCATGAGTATGATAATTTATTTCACCTATAAACCCAATCATCTAAGTTTAAGGTAGACTTAACAGGGTCTACAACAAAACGGATGTTCTAATATACTCAAGTAATACAAATCATAAACTCAATTCTGTATATAAGCAATACTTTACATACAAGAGTAGACTCAAACAAAGTCTTTAGTACAAATATCGTTTAATTGAACTCAATCAATGCAAATACAAAGTACCCGATTTTGTGCAAGCAAGCAAGCAAAGTCAATAATGTTTGAAATGGCAAAAGAAAGTTATTAGCATACTTAAATATCATTTATTTCTTTCCTTTATGGTTCTTTTCTATTTTTTTATTTTTTAATTCGGTATTTTCTATTAGAAGATTTTTATATAATTTGTATTAACATTTTGGATTTTCAATTTTATTGATTTTATAAATTTGAGAGACATTTCTCTGTGCTATATTCTTCAGAGTGTTATATCATCTTCTTCTTGCAAGCAGTATATTTATATCTTACTTAGAAACAAGCGTTGGAACTTCGTCGCCGCCCGAATGTTGCCGATTCAGAATTTTCTTTGCTTTTTGCAGCTGGACAGGCGCCGATGATGCCAAACCTGCTGTCCAACAGCAGCTTTATCCCTGTAATCCCATCCAAATGTCGTCGAAGTCGCATATTACCTTTTTCCTTGCCTTTCCACAATCACCTCCTCATTAAAACTAACAACAAAATATCTTTTGCGAGCCCTAGAACTAAAAGTATATGACATTCAGCAGATCTAACTAATAAAGATTTGAATTGATGTAAAGTAAAAAATAATCTCATAGAAAGACAGCATAGAAAGACAGCACACAAGGGATAGCATGAGTCTTAACAAACTTCAAAAACCTTATCACAGCTAATCATAGATGGGATGACAATGGTATGACTGATAGTAAACCACATAGTTTATTGCCAAAAAAAAATTATATGCAAGTATTAATTGAATGCCTTAAAGATGCCTCTAAAAAACTATCAAATATCATCCGCATCAGCACTAGCCATAGCCCAACTATATTTATAAGTATTATTAAATCATTTAAGAGGTGCCCTTTAACTCTCCAACTAGCCTAATTGCTGAATGGAAATTAAAATATCCAAGCAATTAAGGCCATGAATGATATTCTTGCTTCCATGAAAAGAAACTCGTAAAAAAAATAAAAAAACAAACAGATCCAGCAACAAGAATATTTAGTATGGTAAAACATGAGTGAGGTATCCACCAATGCAATTTAACAAGACAATTTACTCTTTTACCTGGTTGTTTGCTAAATCCTTGGGACCAATTTCAATTCTAAGGGGAACT
>NW_018219974.1:4368-5089 GCF_001263595.1 Phalaenopsis equestris
GTAGAACATGGCACCATGTATCACAATGAATGAGAGAAAAAGGATTTGGGTTTTTTTATTACTTATTAACAAACTTGTGAGCTTGTGTTTTGTTAATTTTCGAACACCTCAATAAATTATTAGTTATAAAAAAAAAAGACAATAATTATTTTTATAACTATAATGTATTTTTAGCTTTTTTTAATTAGAATTGTACATGGGTATTCAATGCCTTCCTTTATTGTTGTCTTAAATTCTAGTCTTCTGGAAATTCTGTGTTTATGTTTAATAAGAATTTGTTTTTGTGTAGGATGTTGAGAAAGAAGTGAAAACACGAACAAAAGGTGAACTTGGAGCTGCTAAGACGTTATGCACCCCGTTTGATCAACCAAGACTTCCTGAAGGTAAGCACAAAATTTTTAGTTTGAACTATTGCTAATACAGGCAAGTTTTCATTTTTGTGTTACATCCTAGTCTTGTCAGTTAGCAGAATAGCACATCCAAATGCTAAAGTTAATATAAAACAACTTTTACTGGAAAGGTGCAATATGGATTAGGAATAACTTTCAAAAACAAAGCTGTAATTTTAAAGATGATTATTTACTTTTAGCGCATGATTGGTTTACATAAAGTATTATTTAAGCCCGACGACTTAAACTACTTGAAAGGAAATTACTTGAAATGTGCAATACATATTAGGAATAGCTTTCATAAACACAACTGTATTTTTAACGATGATTAT
>NW_018219975.1:0-10437 GCF_001263595.1 Phalaenopsis equestris
TCTTCAGGTAGATTTGCATAGAATTCCCTTACAACAAGAATCACTAAAATCCTAGTATTAAAGCAAAATTGCTTTCAATCTCGCTTATCGATCATATCCTCCACAACATCACCAGTGGCGAAGAAACACCTCTGCAAAATTAGCTTCTTCGAAACTAAAAATTCGTTATACCTTTCTTCTATTTTAGCAGTAACAATTATTTTGTTATCAAAAGAATACTTTGATTTTCCCCCCTTTACTTTAGGTGTCATGGATCAGCGAAGACAAGATTCAAACGATCGATGAGTAAAGCAAGGAATGTGAAGGTCAAAATGCATGTTTTTATGATTGAACGAGTAAATCAAACACAAATCAAAGGTCTCAAGGTAAAAACTTACAAATCACCAACCCAACCCAAATATCTCAAACTATGATACCTAAAATTACCAAACATAGATGAAGGGAAAAGATAAGGAGAGCATAAATTACGTTAAAAGAAGCAAGGTCTACCCTTCCATTTCAGTAATCGAGCAAAAAAAATGGAGTTTATGGAAGCCCTAGGTTGAAGAGCAGGAGGAAGAGGCGATCTCAAGAAGAATTCTGGGTGAAATGAGGTGAAAAAGGCCAAAATTTGCTTTTATTCAGATATGGTCGCCTATGTGCTGGTGGGCTAGTGCCTAGGTGCCTAAATAGATCTAAATAGATACCGTGTGATGCCCTAGCATCACGATAGTAGCGCCTAAGTGTTGTTTTCTAGAGCAGGTGGTGTCCAGGCGACCAATTAAGCATTTGGATGAAGTGTGACGCCCCAACACCAGGATAGTGGCGCCTAGGAACCCAAATCAGAGCAATTGACACTTAAGCACGCAAGAGGCAACGCTTAGACGTCAGCCTTAATTCAGCCCAGTTCCAAAGAGTATTTATCAAAACATCATGAATCACTCCATCTCAATCAAATCAAAATACAACATCACAATTATATAAAAATAAACACAGGTTGCCTACTAAGAAACACTTAGTTTATTGTCATCAGCTGAACAATGCAATATATTCTAATTAAGTTGACCTAAAGTCAATAACTCAATAAGATCAAGTTTTTCTCCCTCTAAATAAAATTTTAACATTTGTTCATTAACCTTGAACTCTCTTCCACTAATATGATCAACAATATCACCCGCTTCAAAAGGATAAACCTTTAATACAGTAAATGATCATGACAACCTAGATTTAAGTTTACCTGAAAAATAATATCAATTGAGAATTATTCAACAAAACTTTCTATCCATGCTCAAATTTTTTTCTAAGAATCTTTTGATCATACTATTTCTTCATTTTCTTATATGTCTTGGCATTTTCATAATATTCACTCCTAATCTGATCAAGTTCATTTAACTATAGTAATTGTTTCTCAGCAGCATTTTTCATATTAAAATTGAAATCTTTAATCGTCCAATACGCTTTATGCTCAAGTTAAACCGGTAAATGACTGGCCCTCCCTAATATTAGCCTATAAGGAGCATATCTTATAGGATTTTGATAAGCAGTCATATAAGCCCATAAAACATCATTTAATCTCTCAGCTCAATCCTTTCTATTAGGTTTGATAGTCTTCTTTAGGAATTGTTTTATCTCCCTACTGATGTCTCAACCATTCCGCTAGTTTAAGAGAGATATGTAGTTGATACCTTATATTGTATTCTAGATTTTTTCAACAAGTGTCTCAATCCTTGTATTCTTAAAGTGGCTCCCCCTATCGCTAATAATCACCCTAAGTGTTCTAAATCTACTAAATATGTTCTTTTTCAAGAACTTAGAAATATTATGAGCCTCACAGTTAGGGAGAACAATAGCCTCAATCCACTTCGAAACATAATCCATTGCAACCAGAATATAGAGATTTTCTAGCGATAATATAAATGGTCATATGAAATCTAAATGCCAAACGTCAAAAATTTCTACTTCCAATGTATAATATAAGCGCATTGTATCTTTCTTAAAAATATTCCCAACACTTTGGCATCTATCACAAGTTTTAATATAATCATTAACATCTTTGAAAAGAGTAGACCAATAAAATCTTAATTGCAAAATCTTAGATGTGGTTCTATGAACCAAAAAATGCCGTCCAAATTCAGAATCATGACATTTCCTAATCTCATCTTAAGTCTTTTCTAAGGGCAAACACCTCCTAATTACCTAATCTTTACAATACCTATATAGATAAGGTCCATCCCAAATATAATATCTAGAATCATTAATAATTTTTTTCCTCTTGTGATACAACAAATCATAGGGTAAAATATCACTAACAATAAAGTTCACTATGTTTGCATACTACATAGCACTTAAATCAGAAATAACAAAAAGTTGCTCATCAGAAAAATTTTCATTAATATCATTATCTAAAGCATAAAAATTGCCTTGATCAAGCTTGGAAAAGTGATCGACTATTTGGTTTTCAGAACATTTTCTATCCACCACTTCAATATTAAGTTTTTGCAACGACAAGATTCATCTGATCAATCATGGTTTGATGTCCTTTCTAGAAATTAGATATCGAATTATTAACTAATCAGTAAAAATAGTGCATTTGTTCCGATCAAATAGGGTCTAAACTTATCAAAAGTAAATACTATTGTCAAAAGCTCATTTTCAATAGTGTTATAATTAATTTAAGCATTGTTAAGGGTCTTACTAGCATAATATTTTACTCTAAAGATCTTATCCCTCCTTTGGCATAACACCGCCCCCATGGCATAGTTAGTAACATCATAAATAAGCTCAAAAGGATACTTCCAATCAGGTGAAAAAAAGGATAGACGCAGTGACTAATTTTTCCTTTAAGAAATTGAAGGCAGTGAGACAATCCTTATCAAAATAAAATGGAACAACCTTTTCGAATAAATGACATAGGGGTTTGATAATTTTAGAAAAATCTTTATTATAATGCTTATTGAATACAACATGACCTAAGAAACTCCTAACTCTCCTCACAGATGTGGATGGGGGAAGTTTTTCTATAACATGAATCTTAGTTGGTCTACTCTCCATTCCTCTTTCATAAACTTTGTGTCTCAACACTATTCCTTCAAAAATCATAAGTTGGCATTTTTTCATGTTCTAAACTAAATTAGCCTCCTCGCATTGTTGAAGAACATTAGCTAGATGTTCTACGCAAGTGCCAAATGTAGGGCCAAAAATAGAAAAAAATCATTCACAAACACCTCCATGCAGCGCTGATAAGTGGCAAGTGCAATGCAAAGTCTGAATAACATCCTCCTAAAAGAAAAGGTCTCACAAGTGCTCTTAAATTAACCTTATATTGATCCTCGGGAGCTATGGAAATTTGAAGATAACCAGAATAACCATCTAAGCTAGTTTCTTATGAGGGTGCCGATTTTGCAGTTTACTGATTGCTTGGTTGTTTAAAGAGCCTGTATTAATGGAGTTTTTCATTTTTATTCTGCATTTTTGTTCTAAGTTTGTGGGAATTTCTTTCTTAATGTGGTTGATGAATTTCTTTCTAAGTGATAGAGTTTAACTTTCTATAATCAATATATATATGTCATCCTGTGACTTGTCTCATAGAAAGTAATTCACTTTGTTCATTCTCAACAACACTCACATCCTCCTTTTTGGGTACATGTGGATAAGACTAACTCACGCACTATTTGAGATGGGGTAGATGATGGATGTGTCTAGTTATTTAAAATTTGTTTCTTTACTTCCTCTTTCATGATTAGGTTTAGTCTCCTCTATGGGTCAGGCCTAAGTTTATGATCATCTATCATAAAAATCTTGCACATACACATCAACGGACTAATCCACTTAATATTAGCTTAAGTCCACCCTAGGGCTCTCCTAAAGCTCTTCAGGACTCTTATAAATTTGTCTTCTTATAAACAACTATGTTATGAAGAGATAATCACATGGAATGTGGAATACTTTCCCAAATAAGCATACTTCAAAGGCTTATGTAAGAATTTCAGTTCAACCTGAGGTGGCTCAATAATGGATGGAACTAGTGTTAACCTCGATGTTATTAAGAAGAGTTCCTTGAGGTCTATTACCAAGGGAATTTGTTATTTGATCAAATAGTTTTTCAATGGTTCTTATTGTTGCAGCTTGACTCTACATTTGATTCTCCATCTACAATAGTACTTCCTCCAAAGATAACATCTTTTCATTAAACTATTGATTTTAGTTAAGTCATATGGGCATGGAGGCCTTGAATTGGTATTACCTTGATTATTTCAATTTCCTAAAGGATTTGTATGATTATTCCCCCATTGTTGGTTTCCTATCCCTTCGTTATTATTATTCCGATTAAAGTTGGGATGATTCTTCCAACTAGCAATGTAAAAATTTGAATACGGGTTATTCATCCTATTTTTAATGACATTCATGGTCTTAATGGGCAAAGCACTAGGATCCACCAGTTGTCCATATGAATTCTCCTCTATCACTGGTGATCCTTGTGGCTGATTTAACCATAGATGGTCTAACTTCTTAGAGATAACAACCATTTACGAAGCCAAATGAAAAGAACGCCAATGTCATGTACGTTAGCTACCTTCCTAGGGTTTACTCTATTATATGGTCATTGGAAGTTTTTTGTTGTCATCTCTTCTATCAAGGAATAAGACTCATCAAAAGGTTTCGACATAAGGGATCCACTTATAGCTGCATCAATGATATACCTTAGAGATCCTACCAACCCATTATAAAAAGCCTAGATAATCAGCCAATCAGGTAAAGCATGGTGGGGGCACTTTTTAAGGAGTTCCTTAAACCTTTCACGGGCTTCATAAATCGACTCACCCACAAACTGGCTAAAGAAAGTAATGTCATTTCTAAGTTTAACCATTTTTGAAAGTGGGAAATACTTTGCTAGGAATTTGTGAGCAAGCCGTTCCAAGTTCTAATTGATTCAAGTGCGAAGTAGTATAGCCACGTTTTGACTTTATCCCTTAAGGAGAAAGGGAAAACCCATACATCACGACATCGTTGGAGACTCCATTGTAGCAAAATGTAGCATAGAGTTCCAAAAATCTTGCTGAATGAGGGTTTGGATCTTCAAAAGGGATCCCCTTATTCTACACCATTTGGATGATAACAAGCTTTAATTCAAAGGTATTAGCTTTTATGGCAGTGGTGTGGATACTAAAATTAATTTCATCACTCGTAAGATTAGCAAAGTCTCTTAAAGGTCTAGGAATGTTTTGATGTTCACGTGCCTCTAATTATTCTCAGGAATAGTCGTCTTTTCTCCTAAAATTTGTTGAATTCTTTTTTTTCGGTTTATTTAACAGTTCTCTCTAGCTCAAAGTGGTAGGGTTGAAGGTCTAAATACCTGCACTATGCATACACCTACTAGGTTCACTAGTAAAGAGACTCTAAGCTAAAGAGAATGAAAAACAAGATAAAAACACGCAATAGATAATATGTAGCAGAAAAAAAAAGAAACAATGCTTAACTAAACAAATATTAAACAGGATGTTTTTTAATTTTTACAAACAAAATCAAAGCAATAAAAATATATGGAACAAGAAACAATACAATTCTTAAGTCAAGGAAATAAAAGTTAAGCTAAAATTTTGCAAAATCAAACTTTCCCTAGCAACGGAACCAAATACATGATACAAACCAAGTGTTATGAAGCTCGGGCTGCTCACACAAGTATATGTGGTGTATCAATAGTACCAGATTTGAGTTCGGTTATCGATCCCACAGGTAATGAGGAAAACTAAATGAAGGAAAATTTTTAGCTTACTATTTTCAACCTAAGCTGAAAATTTTGGTTTAGTTAAAATCCTACATAAGAATCCTAAAATATCAGCAATTAAATTGAAAAACTACTCACGTATGAAAGAAGATCTTACTTGAAAAGTTTAAATGGGAAAGTGTATGTGAAAACTTCATAAAACAAACAGATGATACATAGGAGCAATTCTCTTCCTTACCTCATTCTTGTGGAATAAGAAAGTTTTATTAAAGAACAGATTAGTTCTCTAATTTCATTCTTTATCCCAAGTATTAGTATCTCTCTTAAATTTGCAATACTTTAGTAGATATATTCATATTCCACCAAATAAATGTGATTAACTTTGCCAATTCCATTACTATCACTTCAGAGATTCATAGCTCTCGACAAATTTTAACATCACAATTATCTAAAAATGAAATGTAAATTACACACGAAAAGTTAATCATCATCCACAACAATCATATAAAGAAACTATCACATCGATCTATCATATATCCTCATCCCGAGGAAGAAAGGGAAATTACTTACAAAGCATGCTTGAACACACAAACCAAATCATTTGATTGAAATAAGAATCAAAGTACATAATTCTTACAAAGATAAGCTAAAATCATAAAATAAGAACTCCAGAGCTTCTCTCCCTTTCTTCACTCTTGAAAAGGTTGAAGATACAAGCACATAATTTCACAAAGTATCTCAATCCTCACTTTTCTCTAGTTGATTGATTTTCTCTTGACTTCTCCCTTTTTGATTTCTCCTTCAAGAAATTTTTGGTAGAAAAATAATAAGAAAAGAGTCTGAATAAATTTGTCTTTCGGTCTCTTATACTCCTCTCTTAAACTCCAAATTCTTAACCGCTAAAAACTATCAAATTCAGGCTCGAGCTTCTAGTCGCCACTCACTTGAAAATTTTTTCATAAGGGACAGACACCATGGCACTGTGTTCGCAACGCCTAGGCGCTAGTGGCAGCGCTTAGGCACGCACCCGAGTGACTTTGTTGCCTTTCTATCTTCTTGGGATTTTGCTCCATTTGAGAGGAAGCTGGTGCCTAGGCACTAGTGGCCAAATTTGCTCCTTTCTACAATTTGATCCATTTCGATTCCCATTCATCCCCTTTCCTGTTATGACCTACAAAAATAATATAAAATCTTCCTTAAAGTGCAGTATTATCATATAAAATACAAAAATTCATGTATCAACAAGTGCAAAATTATCGACATATCACTAGGTCTACTAAAAATTTATATGATAGAATATTAGGAAGAGATATAAAATGGAAAAAAAATGATGAATTCATCCTCACAAGTGATAAAGCAATGTATGAATGAGAAAATATAAGCTTGATTTTTTTAAAATTTTGAATTAAAATAGATTTCTCTAATTTATGCCAGTTATAATGAAAGAATAACCACATAACTAACCCTTTTAATGGAAACTTTATAGTTAAATGATTAGGAGTTTTGGTTCTTTTATGATTTTTTTGCTAAATGATCTATGCGACTTAAATGTGACGTATGTTTAATTCCAAGAGTATTTCTTTGCTTAAAAATTTGGTATAATATGCTTGTTTTTTTTTTTATTATAATGCCAAATTTGGGGATTTTAAGATAAATACTATAATCTTTCTCAAAGTTAGTATAATCTCAAAAAAAATTTTGCCCAACCCACTAACGAGTGTCCACTAACAAATTTTTACACATCAATAAACTAATATATGATTCCATGAGGAAATAAGGAAATATTTTAAGGAAACATTTTTAGGAGGAAGCATGACAATGATGCTTTTGAGCACTTTGTACAATTATGGGTCATTGATGAGAGAGGACAGGGATGATCAAGGGAATATTTTAGGATGGTTGTGCAAGCATGTGAAAGGAGAAGCAATGATTATGACATCGAGAGAATAAAATTTGTGAGGCAGAATGAGCTAGAATAATTTAAGCAGTAATCTAATTCAAATCATTAAACATTATTTATTTGAGATGAGTAATTTACGATGAATATGTCATGAATACTTCATCAATATTTTGCAATTAGAAATGAAATTTTGTTAAATATTTTCATGTTTTATTAGTAATATTTGTTAGCAATAATCATTGCTATTTTGTTGTTTTTTAGCAATGCGGGTCAATAAGGGAGGTCGTAATTATCCTCTTCTTTATATGAGAAATAGAGGTGCAACCACATTAGTTGTGATGATAATTGTTAATGATGCAACTAGAGCATGAGAAAGAAGTGTAGTATGAGCATTAAGCAAGGATAAATTTAGTGAGTAAGTCTAACTCTATTTAGTCCAACACCAAAATTCATCGAACCTATCAATTTTTCATTAATGACATTAGAAGCACTAATAAGTCTTTGCTATTAAAAACAACGATGATAACATCTATGGTGAATCTCAAAACTATCTAATGATAATCTAAATCAGCTATCTAAAGTTAAATTATTAAATTTAGAAATATATTACACACATTATAACATTATACTACCAAGTAATTTTTATTTAAACCTTAATTAAATACAAATTATTATAATGTCATCACAAATTATACACAAACATGCCAAGAATTATTAGCAACATAAACCTCGAATTACATCTAGAATTTACTTGAAGGGGAAACAACCCAAATAAAACTAAAAAACTTGGACTAGCTAAATTTTTATAGTTATAATTCAAAATAAAATTCATTAACCACTACATATGATAATTAGGGTGTAGTGGTAGATGTGTTAGCTGCCAACTGCCCATGAATGAAATATATATAGTATTATAAAAGGTGATTTATGTCCATATTTATTAGATAAAGCAATAAGACACAAATTATTACTTCATTAAAACTAAATATGTACAAGAAATCTTCTCATCAGTCACCAGAACTCTGTCTTCAAAAAATTCACTGCATGTAATAATAAAAATATATACCACATTGAGATACTCAAATAAACCTCCATCATAGATTAAATGGATGACAGATGAATTACACATATGCTTGTATTTTCAATATTTCATTATGATTTATTATCTCAAATGATAGATGAAACTTCATTATAAATCCT
Source organism: Phalaenopsis equestris (assembly GCF_001263595.1). NCBI lineage: Eukaryota > Viridiplantae > Streptophyta > Magnoliopsida > Asparagales > Orchidaceae > Phalaenopsis > Phalaenopsis equestris. Next base: position 8,805 of record NW_018219975.1, read on the forward strand.
AAAAAAAGCTTCTCATCTAACACAAAGCAAAGCTCAATAGAATTTATTTATTAATGGTATCAAGCTTCTCATAAGAGAAATTTATTTATTAAAGTTATCATGTTTCTCATAAGAGAATGTTGATATAATTAATTCCATAAAAAAACATGTGGACACTATAACACAATCAATCAAAGTCATAATATTTGTATAAGAATATTAAATACAGTAACTAAGGAATTAAGATATTTATAATATCATCAGGAGAAAGACTTAACCTAAGGGAAAAAAGAGCTACATGCATGCAACTAAGAGAAATAGGATGTTTAAGGAGCCCTATGTTTGGCTTCATATTTTAAAATAGTGATCCTATTAATTTATGATCAAGTTAAACACTTTATGAAAAGTGAGGCTTATAATTCTATCAAGATGGTGAATATGCCATCAGCAACTTCCATGAAAAACAAATAATGGCATCACAAAATTTTCTTAGCCATGAACTTGGATCTATAATAAAGACTCAACATATTATTAAGGTTTGGCCCTCTACTTGATGACTTTGAGGCTTGTAACTTAAACTTCATAAGAGGCTAAGAAAATTAACATTTGGTCTTGCAATCACAACTAAAGGAGACAACTATTTGGACCCACATAAGTAATTTAAAATATGAAACCAAAATCACAACTAAAGGAGAAAATTTAATTCATACAAAATGCAATATTATGCTAGTTTATTATTTTTAAGAAAAGGTATATGACATTGTCACTAAAATAAACGTTGGCCAAAAATGAAGAGAATAGTATTAGATAGAATTATTATCCTTAATATAAGAGGGGAAAGCAATTCTAATATGTAGACTAACTAAGCTTTTAGAAATGTCTATCAGTCTAAGTTATTTTTTAATCACTCTCAAGATTACCTTTAATGAGAAATGTATTCAATCAAACATCAATTGTATATCTACATTCCATCAAGGGGCCTTCAATGTTTGACTTTTAAAACTTAGCTTAAATAAAAGTTCTATACTACATTTCAGGAAATTAAATTACTTATGATTGATTTTATCACTTTAAATGTAGAATAGAAGTTTTATATTCTAAAATTCTAATGAGAATAAATTCTACCAATCACAAACAACAAAAACAATTTAAAAAATTATTTAATTATTAAAATATAAAAAGTGTACATTAAATATAACATGATATGTGAATTGAAAAGTGTTGTAAAATAACTTAAAAGGTAATAGAGACAACCCCAACATTTTTTTTATAGAGGGATGTATCATTATAAGTCTTAAAGAATATGCTCTAAGAATAAGGATACGAGTAATTCCTCACTAAGTATTGCATCCAAGGTCTAAAGACTAAAGCATGTAAAAGGTGCCCATGAGTTGAAGTGAGGTCCACTCCAAAATCATAAGGTAATAAGATGCTTTCTAAATGGGATTAGGTGGAATTCATTTTCAAAGTTTCTTAACCTATATGTTTAACTTAGTAATGATTTTATAAGACCATGAAATGGACATAATCTACTTTGAGGCAAAACCTATCATTTTATGGTCCTAAGTTATTACGGATCAGGCAATATAGTCTAACTTGTGATAAAACATCATAATTCTCATGAGAGGCTAACAAAATTTATCAACGTAATCAC
>NW_018219976.1:0-867 GCF_001263595.1 Phalaenopsis equestris
TGGGTAGAATTGGGGTTCATAGAAAATGCTAATCACAAAGTTACCCTTATGGTGTCATGAGACCAAGGGAGCTCCCATTATGGATCCTCCATATGTTAGTCTTAGCCAATCCTTTTCCTAGGGCTAAGGGTTTAGGGGACATCCTCATGAGTTTTCAAAAGAGTGGGGATCAAGCTAAGCATTTTTGGTTAAGGGTTTTAGGTTGTGGGTGAATGTGAGGGGTTTCAGGTGTTTGTGTGCAAGACTGATCAAGACCATACCACCCATGACTAACCCTTGGGCCAAACATACCTATGGGGACTCTTCTTGTGCTCCCTCATGTTAGCTCCAACTAGTAAGTGCTAGAAGTTAGAACTAACATGTGGAACTTATCGACACTATTTTTGGTTGTAGGAGTTGCTCGTTAGAAGCTGTCGGTCACCGAAATCAAAATCACGCCACCCGCTTCAGAAGGATATTTATATATAAATTTAGAAAAATATGAAATCAAACTGATCTCATATCTTTCATAGTTTAAATGAAAGATCACTATAACTCAAACCATGTATCTATCCCAATGGATAAATAGAAGACCTGAGGATGAGGCTCAATCAAATAAACTAAAAAATGTATGACATCCGTTTGGTCTGCAAAAATCATTTTATTTGCTGACAAGCTCTCCTATTTAATACAAAGAATAAAATATGTTTTATATTAAGTTGGGTTCAAAAAAAGCTTGCTATAAGGGCAAGCCCCTATAGTTAATTACATTTTAGATAACCGAAGTCATCTAAGAAAACCCTCAATAAAAATTAGGAAATGATTCAAATTTGACAAAGAGGTGTGAAGGGGTAATGGTTCAAATTTGAAACATTTATTGTGGAATCC
>NW_018219977.1:0-545 GCF_001263595.1 Phalaenopsis equestris
TATTAAGCAACATAATAACTTTAAATGAGCTCGAAACTTTTTACTATGCAGTGAGAGGGAAGCATTGGCCTGCTTCTTTCTCTAGACCTGTTGGATACCTCAGAGGTCTCTTAAAATTAATATGTTTTACTTAACAAAAATCATCCTTAATCAAACTAATAGGGACCCGCCAAGATATGACCTAGGGTTAGGTAGGTCACTAAAACCCTACTTTTTTTGCTTTACATAAAATTTTCTAACATGCATTTTGAGTTTCAGGTGGTGGAACGAGAAGACTCGTCAGGTACGCTTTTATAGTTTACAACATTGTCTTTTCTTAAGCTTTCGTACACTGTGCTTACTTACCTGCATGTATGAACAAAACATAAAACTTACATGTTAAACAATGATGTCACCCTACATGAAAACTAAAACTATCAGGATAGCCACAAAATCAAAACCAAAACAAAAATAAAAATCAACCAAGATAAAATTCATCCCCACAACATTCAAAATATAAGATAACTCAAAATTTAATCACAAATATCACACAAAACAACAACTAC
>NW_018219977.1:594-4015 GCF_001263595.1 Phalaenopsis equestris
GTTGCTAACGAGGCTTCCCACGGTTGAAATGAAATTATGGAACTCATTAAGTTGAGTTTAGTAAATTCATTTGGACTAAGTGAATTAAATAGAAAATAGTGGTCCCAAAATGAGGGAACCATGGGATCCGAATCGGTGTTATTCTAATCAACTTTAACATCCCTGATAAAATTTAAAGAACTTCAACCATAGGGTCATCTGATTTGACATCATAACTTCACACCCTAGACACACCCTAGAAAACTCAAACTCAAACTCATCACGACGAGGAGCTTGGAGCTAGCATGGTGGGCAGCATGGTCATCTTCAACAGCAAAACCTGTCATCTGCAGCTAAACCAATTTACTTCCTCAAAAATAAATAACAAGCCATAGGATTTTAAGATTGTCTGCCTAGTACAACATAAATCCTCAACTCATCTTTAGGCCTTTGTATAACTTTGTTGTACAATTAAGTCCTAACTTGTCTTAGGATTTCGAGGTTGTCGTCCTTCATGACCTAAATCCTCACATCTTCTAGACTATTTGTGTGATCGTTTCACACAAATATAAACCATAATTAAATAAAAGTGGTAGGATAAAACACTTAAATATTTTTCTTCCCTGAAACTGAGGTCAAACCATAGGGTAGACTGGGAAGTCACCGATGATCTCCTCTGGATCTGTGACATCCACTAATTCTTCTTTCTTTGGATTCTGTAATAAATGTTCCAAGTTTGAATCATTCCCTTTTGCACACCTCTTTGTCCGATTTCGTTGTATCCTTTTGAAATCCTTTAAGATAATATTTCCTAATTTTTTATCGAGAGATTTATTAGATGACTTCGGTCATTTAGGATGTAATTAACTATAGAGGCTTGCCCTTATAGGAAGCTCATCCAAACCCATCTCAATATAATCCATATTTAGTTCTTTATATTGAATAGGGGAAATTATCGGCAAATAAAATGGTTTTGCACACCAAACGAACATCATACATTTCTCAGTTTATTTAGTTGAGCCTCATCCTCAAGTCTTGTGTTTATCCTTCAGGATAGATACATGGATTCAGGTATAACATTCTTTCATTTAAACTATGAAAAATATGGGGTCATTTAAATTTCATTTCTTTCTAAACATTAAAATGTCCTTCCGAAGCGGGTGACGAAATTTCAATTCTGATGACCGATAACTTCTTACGGGAAACTCCCCAAACCAAAACAGTGCCGAAAACTATAATCCACTTTATACAAATCTTCAATTTGTACTTTTTTATGTATTTTTTCCACTGACGGAGGCAGAGGTGGCTCTTCACGAGTTACTATTTGTTTTCCCTTGTCCATTGGAGTCGTCCTTCAGGGTAACACCTTCCCACTCCTTAAATTAATCTCTATGATTTTTTTCTTCTCTTAACATTGTAGTCGATTTTTCTAGTGACGTTTCTGAATCTGAAAAATCAAAGTTGATTGATATTGGTGTCCCTTGACACTCGAGGACTGTCTCCTCACTCCCAGAACTATTGTAATTAGTGTTTTTGACACCTTCTTCATCTTTGTTGACGTATTCATCGGACTTATGTATTATTTGAGGATCCTTATGGGAATCGAGATCGAGGTTAGATAAGTCGTGGTCAGTTACGTTATCACTAGAGATAGTCAAAACATAGCTGAAATCGTAATCATTACATTCGAAAGACCTAGAGGGGCAAAAAGATAGTCATACACAGTAAGTGGTTCAAGGAATTTTTTCTCCGAATCCCAAAAAAAACAATCTAATGGAGGCAACCCCTATCCTACCCCTCGCGCAATCGGTCTTCATCTCGTGCATGATCTCGTTCTTCCTTTTTTCTATCTACGGCGATTTCTCTAGTGTGATTTTCACTCTTGGTCTAGAGGGCTGCACACTCTGAATGGTGACTTTTGCTGACGCGATATGAATCTGATCAAGTATATTCTTAGTTGATTTGCTGTAAACTGTGCTCCAACCAGTCTCATCTGTATATAGATCTCTCGCAGTGATTGGCTCAGCCGAAATCATATTTTCTTAACCTCTTTCAGATTCTTATAAATACTCTTTCGGGATGGTTATATTTCCCTGTTTGAAATTTCTCTTGAGCCAATCCTTATAACTGAAACATCCCTCTATGGAGTATCGAAGTAGTCTATAATACAGACAATAGTTGGGATCATCCTTCTTATCAACCTCTTCTGGTTTTTTTTGGCTAAAGTAATCCAAACTCTGGATTCTTTATAAGTTTCTGAAAATCATAGACAAAACTTCATACTTGAAAGAGTACACCCTATTCATCCGTTCTATAAATGAAGGGCCCTGTCTGACATCCATCCTATATGGTCCCCTCTGAAAGGACTGCTGGCTGGACTTGTTGTATTGTTGAACTTGTTGCTACTAATGAGACTTATCATGCTGTGATGACTGTTGAGAACCCTGACAAGACTGTTCAACCTAAATCCTCATTGGTTTCTTGCCCTTATCAACTGTTGCTACTTCTTCTCGAATGTCCTGACTGCTCTTGACTTCTCGATCTTCTACTGGGACTCCACATGCTTAACCTCCTTGTACAAGTTGATGGCCTTGCTAAGTAGCTTTTCAAATGACTTGATTGTGAGCCCCTTGAGCATGGAAGCTACTGGTCTATGAATGCTTTTTAGTAGAATCTTAATCGCATCTTGTTCTTTTAGTTGAGGCTCACACTTCATGCTTAAGTTTCTCCATCAGAAAATGTAGTCAATGAGAGTCTCGTTGGATTTTTTTTTCCCAGTATGAGATCTCTTATGGTGACATGATGCATTACTCTAGAAAACCTCTTTATGAATAAGTGCTTGATGCGGTGTGGATTTAGTGTGTTAATTTTGCAAATATCATTCAATATTACAAAATACACATGGTAGATACACAACAAATATGGAAATTAATCCCAACCAAAATAACTTTAATGAAAATATTTTTATCTTTTAAAAATTATTTAAATTGTCAAATCCCTTAAAAATGATACCTAAAATTAACGCAAATATATGTATCGCTCAAGTAATAAAGGGCTCTAATGGAGTACTAGATGTCAATCCCACAGGAAGTTGGAAATGCCTATTAGTAAATTCTTAAGATTATAATGTAAACTACAATTTTAACTACAAAAGTGAAGTGCTAAATTTGAATATAAGGTAATAGAGTGAATGTTAAATAGAATGCAGTAAAAAGACAGTTAATTGAACTGATTGTTAAATTTTCAAAAGTAAAATTACAAAACTAAACAAAGTTTTTATAGTTTTTGTGACGAAGACTTCAAGTTTAAGAAAGCATCCTTCCCTGTTATAATGAGTATATGATTGCGAAGAAATAAAAGTCATTTGAATATATATACATACATACATATATATATATATACATACATATACATATATATACATACATATACATATATATAC
>NW_018219977.1:4087-17763 GCF_001263595.1 Phalaenopsis equestris
CAAATGTGATTCTCACCATGTTGTAGAAATCATAGCCCTTTCAGAACATATGTTTGTCAACATATTTTAACAATTCAATTGGCTAGATCAAAAATTAAATGAACATAAAAGTTAAAATCATCACAAATTTTTGACATTTAAAACTGTATAAAACATAATCAATTCTTCACAAAATCATATCTCAAAGTAAAGAGAAGGATAAAAAAGATTACTTAGAATTCATGGATTACTTAGAATTCATGAATTCATGAGAAGGATCCGAAAAACAGAAATTTAATATATAGAAATAAGTTTACAAAATAAAAGAAATAAAAGAAAAACTTATCTTACAATCCTTCCCAAGCAAATCCCTAGACTTTCTCTCCAAGCCTTTCTAAGCCTTTCTCTCCATAGAAGCACTCTCAAATCTCTCTTAGAAGTGTAATGAAGAAGAAATTAGAAATCGCTCACCTTCCCTCTCCTTTTTCAATCCTTAAATAAAATCTCCAAGCCCTTGAGTTTCTCTCTCTCTTCCTTTCACTCTTTTTTACCCCCTTACTACCACACACTTCACTTCACAAAACCTCCCTTTTATTAAAGGTTGTCTCCCTCCAAAAAAAATTCAAAATTCCCTCTAAAATCAAAATTCCCTCTAAAATTCTATGCAAAAGTCAACCCTTTTGAATTCAAAAGGCATGTCCATTGATCCAAGAGACATATACCTTCATAAAAGAACTTTCCAAAGTGTCTAGATGCATTGAATCAATCCAAGGGTTATTTAGAATAAATTTCCCTTTGAAATTTCATACAAAATTCATCCTGAACCGCCTTAATCTGCAAAAAGTCAACTCGGGCGCATTTGGCGCCATCCCTCTGTCAAATGGTGCTTCTGGCACCATTCTAGCACTAGCTCTTTGTAAAATGGCGCTTCTGGCGCCAATTTGGCACCATTCGAGACCAATTTGGCACCATTGGAGCCAAAATTCCCAAAATTCACTATTTTGGCTCCAAATTTCATCTTTTTTTGCTACTTTTGATCCAAATGCCTAAAATTGATATACCTTTAACAAAAACATGAAAATACCCTTCTTTAAAGTGTAATATTACCAAAAAATAAACATAAAATATATACTCAAAACAACATATTATTTTGGTGTATCGAATTCCCCCAAACTTAAATGTTACTTGTCCTCAAGTGACACTTTTACTAGATAAGCTTATAACTCCTATACTTAGTTTAATAAATAAAATAATAATGATTAAGAAAAATCTTTAATAACTTAGATTCAAAGTCTAATTTTAAGAGTACTTATTAATCAATTTTAAGATTTCTGAATTTCTATTCATTTCACAAAAAAATGCAAATTGACATATTAAAGATACTTATAACATTCATATGAAAAAGAACTTCAAGAAAGCTTTATTAGTAAAGCTACTAATACTTCAATACAAGTTTAAAAAATGTAATAAAGCCTTTTCCTTGAGTTGATTCAAGCGAAGCCAATTTTTTATTAGGCATCTCCTCAGTCATTTTCTTTGCTTTTCTTTTTCTTTTCCCTTTTTCTTTTTTTTTTCTTTTTCTTTTAGGATATTTTCAATCCTTTCTTTTCTTTTTCTTTTTCAAGTGAGGATTACTATATCTTGATAGTCTTTAATAATTTTGAACTTCACTATCTCCTTCTTAAAGTGAAAACTTCTTACCTTTCTTCACTTTAATAATCCATAATAGTTTATGATTTTTCATAAGATTTCATTCTTTTCTTGTTACATAAAACTCTAAAATTCTTAATACTTCAAAAATACAATTTCCGTTACTTTAAATAGAAAAACGCAGTCTTAGCTTTTCATACCAAATAATTTTAACTTAAAAAATTGGCATTCATTATTAAAAACTTTTACATAAATTTACTATAATATTCATAAGCATAAGTATAGTCATTTAAAGTTAAATTGTAATATCCCATGTCATGTTAAATAATTTTAAAACTATAGTTAATTTAGGACAAATAAAATTTAGTTTACTTCTTTTTTTAAAAAAAAATTTATTTCCCACAAACATAAGTTTTTAAGTGATTTAAAAATGTTTTAGTACAAAATGTAGTAGGTGAAAGAAAATAGTAAATGCATAAAAATAAAAACTAACATGTAGAGGATTTCTGAGTATAAACTGGGCTATGGTATACTGCAGGTACTAACTTTAAAAATACATACAGACTTTAAAGCATTAAATGAAACATAATATATTCTAATAAAAATACAAACAAAAACTGAAAAATACTAAAAATGTAGAAAAAGTAAAAATCTATTGTTACTATTACAATTTAGGTTCACAACACAAAATGAATGTTTTTACCACAAATCTTTCAAATGACATTAAATAACAACATAATTGAAAATAACAAAAAAACAAACAAAAATAAACTAAAATCATAAGAATATCAGTCTTCATCGCCTTCCTCATCATCATCATCATCATCATCATCTTCTTCTTCTTCTCCATGAATAGGAGCATAATGAGTGAATTTGGGGAAAGTTGGAAATTCCATATTGTATTCACCCGTAACATAACTAACCATAGCTCCCTTAAAAGCTATATCATGTGAAACTCTCCTATGTTCTTACACATCATTATAAGAATTTCTTGCTCCAATTTCTCCAATCTAATTCTACATATTAACTATATCCATTTGTTGAATCGTAAGCTACTCCATAATATTTTCAAGTGCAGCTGATGTAAAGGGTCTATCAATATCTCCACTCCTAGACTCAACAAATGATTATACTCTTTGAACCACATGCTTCCCAATAGGATTTTATGGCTGCAGCCTTTCCTCATTTCTATGGGACTCTACTCATGATTCCTCACATAAAGTAAAAATCAGGGCAGCGTAACCCAATCCACTCGCTGTAGCACTACTAGCTATAATCCAAGCTTGATAAATTATTAGAGCACCCGCATCTACTGCTTCTTTTTCTGAATCCAAAAATTTAGCTCAGCTCTATCCTTTGTTACTTTGCTTAGATAATTTGGTGGCAGAAATTTAGAAGAGATGAAGTGGTGCCATACCTTTGACTGAATTGTCATCATGGAAGAAGAGAAATTAACTTTCTCATTATTTTTAATCTTCCATTCTCCTCTTCTGTCAGTCAGAAAAGCTATCACTTCATCCAGTTTTGAATTAGTCATCACGAATGCAGCGTATTTGCAATGGAATACATTTCTCAACCCACAAAAAGAATTGATTCTTTCCTTAAGAAATTTAACTTGCTTACCTCTCACAAGGATGTGATCGTCAGTGGTAAACCTCAAGTTGGCATAAAACTCTTAAATCATAGGTACAATCATTACTGCAGTGAAGTATCATAACCTTTCCCATTTTCTAGCGATGATCGACCTCTCAATCTCGCCACCCAGGTTAGCAAATGCCCATTCGTGGTTCAACTTTTGATTCCATTTTAGTTTTATAACAATATTGGTGTTGACTTTACTTTTGGTTGAGGTCTTATCTTTCTTCTTTAGTAGCCTAGGGTCTAGCCATAGAACTGTCCTGTTGACTATTTCTAGAGGACTGGAAATGGAATCCTCACCAATAAAAATTCTAAACTCTTCTTTGCTTCACTTGGAGTTTCATATGCTTAAAGTGTAACCTCTAGCACTTAGGAGGATGATTCTAAGCATAAGAAAGCTCAAGAGGATTTTCCCATAGGAAGGTCAAGCCTTAGGACTAACCCTGGGTGGTCTGGTCTTGATTAGGCTAGCTTGCACACACTACACTTTCTCACACGCCCCAAACCCTAGAACCCCCTTGTGATTTAGTCTCCTGACTCCTTTTGAAAGGCTCATATGGGTGGACCCAAACCCTTAGCCTTTTGGCTAAGAGTATTAGGGCCAACATATTGAACATACGAAATGAGTACCCATATGGCTTCTATCAGTTTGACATGGCGTCATGACTTACTTGCCCATTAGCCGAAACCTCCATCAAATTACCAAAATACCCCAACAACCATATGTTTTGCCAAAAATTCCCTAAATTCCGAAATTTCTTTTCAAAATCATCTCAAATCATTCCTCACTACCCAAATGGATCCAAATTCAATAAAATTCCAAAATTCCCAAAATACCCCAAAAATGCCCAAAATTACCAAAACGCCCCCACATGATCCAAAAATCCCAAAAATTCTAGAATCTTCTCAAACGTCCCAAAACCAATTTGAAACACTCCCATGAATTCAATTTGACAAAATTGACCCATTTTGGCCAAAAGCCCCAAATTATCCTTAAAGCCCCAACTTCCCCAAAGTAGCCTTAATGTCAACCAAATTAACATCAATCTTCTCCAATTTCATTCCAAACTCAAATTCGTCATGTTTAAACTTCGTTAAAAACAAATTCAAACCCTATGTTACCCAGTTTCAAAGCCATCTCCAAACTCAAGCCCAAATTCATCCCAATTTAAAAAGCTCAAGCCCTTAAGTCATTCAAAAAGCCCAAAATTTACCCAAAAGCACACATGATAAATTTCCCCTCTTCATCCATTTAATCAAAATCATTCCTTAAGTTTCCAATTCATGCAAAAATTATTCCAAATGAAGCCTCATGACAAACTCCACAAAAATACCCCATAATTCCTAAATCCTTTCTCATGCAAATTGATCAAGCCAAGGACAAGCCATGAAGCCATCCCCAAGCCATAGGTGAGCCATATGAGCCTTTGACACCTCACTAAGCCATTAGTGGAAAAAGGAGGAGCCACTTCAAGCTCCCTTAAAATGGTTTTAACCCTTTTAATGACACACTCTAACCCATGTTTAGCCAAATCCCTTAGATGGAGACCTTTCCACACTATTTCAGCTGATCCGCCTGACCTTGGTTAGCCATGGGGAGTCGCTCAAGCCATTTTCATGAAGCTAAAACTAACTGAAACCCAAGTTGACCAAACCCCTTTCCTCTTTAATTAATCACCTCTACCCATGCACAAACCCAATTGGCTTCACATTTGCCCACCACTGATCATCCTCAGTGGAAAAACCAAAAATTGAACCCATCTTGGCTGCTGAAAAGCCCCATGGCCGAGAGAGCCCAATTAGGAAAAACCCAAAATTCATCCCATCCAATGTGGATCACACCAATTGGATTATTTCCCCCTTCTTCCCTGCACCTAAGTACCACTCCCCACCCACTAGCCAGCCATGACAGCCACCACAACCTCCTCTACTTAAACCCCACTTCTCCATGGGCAACAGGGAGAGCAACCAAAAACCTAACCAAACTCTGCAGAGCTCCCTAAAGACTTCCTAAGAGCAATCCGACCATTCTTAACCACCAATGTTCACTCCCTGAGCTCAATTTTGGAGCTCAAAATCAAGCCGAAACAAAACATATTTCACCACATCTCTAAAGTCAATCAAAACCAAATTACATGCCCCCACAACATCCCCACACCACACAAAGAAGAACCCCCATAAAAGCCCCATCACAGGGAGCCTCTATCTCTGACTTTGATCAACACCCAAAATTAGCATCAATCAAATTCAAGTCTATGCAATTCACCACGACCAGAGGCTTCATCTGTGAACTCGTTGGACCTCCCTAAAGCTTCTACAACAATCTGATTGAGGCATCCCCTCTTAGATAAAGGTATTGACTCCTCTTCCTATCCCTAGCTTATTTTAATTCTACGTGCATATTGGCATGTTTTCAGGCTAGGTTAACTACATAAAAAGGTTCTTATAGGTTAGATGAGCCCATGGAAACAAACCCGAGGCAATTTTATTAAGTATAGGATGAGATCCTAAGGTTTTAGGGTGAACGACTCGCGTGAAGCAACCAGACGGGGATGAAGAAGGAGCATAGTTGGATCGAGCGTGTATCAAGTGGAGGGCTCTGATTACGCTGGATGAGAGCACAATTCAAAAAGCACATGGTGACTCAGCTTGCGACATCTAATCCCGTGGTGACACATGGGCTTTCGATGCGTACGAGGCTGACTCAGTTAAGTGGATAAATGGGATTTAATTAAATCAATTAATTCACCCCTACCCTCAGAAAATCCATAACTTATTGTAGAAAAATCATAAAAATAAAATAAAAATACCCTCTTGCTTCGTGAATAGAGGAGAATAATGTGGATATAAAATAAAAATTATTTAACATGCATTTTTTTAAATTAATTAAATATTGTAAACCCTATATAGACCATAACCTTGCACACATAATTCACCATGGCATGGGATCATGGGGCTCTATTTGTCTCTATTGTTAGAGATCTCCACTAATTTTTCCAAAGTCATGGGGCATGCCTAACTAAAGATCTCTAATTTTCAAGTTGATGGTCCCTATTTTGATAAAAAATTATAATAATTAGAATATTCATTAGAAAAATATAAAACTTATTTTGGTAGGTTCACTGTGATTAGAGGACCCTAGGAAAGATACAGACTTGGTTTAACTCATTCAAAATAACCCTGATTGTCATTAAACCCTAAAATGAAATATAATTATATTGGACAAAATATAAAAGTGAATGGCACAAAAACTAATTTCTACTGTAATTTAAAGTTACAAGAACTCCCCACAAAAATTTCAAGTCAATTGGAATTAATTTTACGACTAAAATGGATTAATCAAGTGAAATTATATTTTTAGCATTAAAATAATTATAATAATTAAAATATATTTCAAAAAATCACCAAATTGGTTTTGGGAGTTCTTTGTGATTAGAGGAATCTATGAAAAATAAAATTGGAATGAAAGTAAAATTTTCATTTTTAAGCAATTTTTAAATATTTAAATAATTAAAAATCATAAGAATTACAAAATTATTAAAATTGTCCAAAATGTCACATTTGGCCTCCTAATTACATGGGAGCAATTAAAATAGCTTTTCTAATCTTCTAAGTGAAGGTATTGATTTTTGAAGACTTAAATTAATTTTTAAGGGTTAAAATGAATTTTCTCTAATTTTTCATTAAAATAAATCTAATAATAAAATTATAAATCACAAAAATTTAAAATTTGTTTCTATGGGCTTGCTGACCTTAGAGAGATTTAAGAAAAAAAATAAATTTAATTTTTCACTTAAGTAATATTTTTTATTTAATTAGTACTCAAAACAAACAAATAATTCTAATAATTAAATTAAATCTATAAGAATCATGAAAATTGGTCCAAGTGGTTATATGAACTAGGTAAACCTCTAGTAATTTTTTTAAAGATAGAAGTTTTTTTTTGTTGAGTTATGGAATTTTCATTAAAAATCCTTATTTTTGTGTTAAAATAATTCATAAAATTAAATAAATTCAGAAAAATCACAAATTCTCCTCTCATATTTTAATTAATCCATGAGTTGTATAGCATAAAAATTTCAAAGTCATTTGAATTTAATTTAATGAATTATGAAGTAAACATACCTTAAGGGAAAAATGGTAATTTTAGGATTTAAACGTGAAATTAATATTTAGGCCAAATGAAAGGGTAAAGGGGTAATAAATGACCTTAATTGATATGCCTAGATGATTGAAATGTAAAAAGGATAAATGGTAGCAACCAATCTGACTTTGGTCTTATGAAGGATAAATTTGTAATTTCACAAATTAAGGAAATTTGTTAGAGTACTTAAATGAGGAGATATTAAGGTTAGGGGTTTGAATTTGGAAGATCATAACCCACTAATTTAAAACCAAAATAAATAATTTTTAGAATAATTTATGATACCTCATAAATATTTAAAATTTTCTAAAATTACAAATCTACCTATTAAGTTTTAAAGTCTTAGTAGTGAATTAGGCTTAATCAAAATATTGTCTAATAAGGTTTAGAAAATGACCTGTAATTAATTTAAAACATTTTTTAAAACACTACAATCCCATCCTTAAAAATCAAGCCGACTAAGTTTCTTAATTAAGCCAAATTGCCCCCAAGGGCCTTTACATGCAAAATTCGTAAGTGAAACATCAAATGATAATTACCCCACTTAAAGAGACAATCAAAGCATCAAGTTTCATTGAGCATAAGGGTTTGAATTGGGTGAACCGCATAGCAACATAATAAGGCCAAAATGAACTTGAGAGAATTTGAGGGACTTTGAAATGTCTAGGGTATTACCCAAGACTTTTTCATGATCCTTTGGGAATCTCAGAGAACACTTGGACATATTATGATTTGCTTGATGCAATCATCCCCACAGATGAAAAAATTGGACCCACCAAGGTATGACATAAGGTTTGGTCAAACCTGTACTCTCTGCTTTTAATACAAGCATGTTTTAATTCCTACAAAAATTATATATATATATATATATAAGAAAAGAAATAAGGAAAAAGACCTAAAAATAATGGCCAACTGTCTACGAAGGAACCCAAAATAAAATAGTAAGAGACCTTCAAAAACAAAAAAATAGCTATCTTCTGATTATGTTGTGGTTAGCAATTCTGAAATGTGGGACATCTATCAGATCTCCATGCAGTAGGAAAAGTAGTGGAGGAGGGGGAGGCAGAGACAGAGACAATATTAGAGCTAAGACCATTTCTAGCTAACCAATGTGCAGGTTTGTTGCCTTCCCTATAGATAAAGGTAAAGTTGACACTAAGTTTGGATGTAAGCCTTTTGATCTATTGTATCCAATAAGAGTGACGCTAGGGATGCAATTCCTTAGAGTCCAATAGTTTAATGACCACAGTAGAATCCACCTCCACCCATATGTGATTCCACATAGTCTTTGTAGCTAGATTTAATGGCCAATACGCAACAATTAGTTCAGTCTCAATAACATCAGAAGCCAAAACTAGGGTATATAAGTATAGTAGACTTTGGCCAAGGTGGTTTCTGAATAGTCCTCCCACACCAGCACCGATTTAGTTGAAGCTTCCATCTGTATTGATCTTAATAGTTTGATCATAGGAGGTTTCCAAAAAACCTTACAAATTTAGGAGTTAAATTCTCAGTGTGGTAGGAATTGGAGATATTGAGGATACTTTTATGTTTTATCATCTTGTGTAGGTAAACTACACAGTTTCTGATTACCTTAGCAGCATTAGATGGGATACCCTCAAATTTAGTTGTATCCAATAAGAGTGACACTAGGGATGCAGTTCCTCAGAGTCCAATAGTTTAATGACCACAGAAGAATCCACCTCCACCCATATGTGATTCCACATAGTCTTTGTAGCTAGATTTAATGGCCAATACGCAACAATTAGTTCAGTCTCAATAACATCAGAAGCCAAAACTAGGGTATATAAGTATAGTAGACTTTGGCCAAGGTGGTTTCTGAATAGTGCTCCCACACCATCACCCATTTCAGTGAAGCTTCCATATGTGTTGATCTTAATAGTTTGATCATAGGAGGTTTCTAAAAAACCTTACAAATTTAGGAGTTAAATTCTCAGTGGGGTAGGAATTGGAAATATTGAGGATACTTTTATGTTTTATCATCTTGTGTAGGTAAACGACACAGTTTCTGACCACCTTAGCAGCATTAGATGGGATACCCTCAAATTTAGCATTATTTTTGGACATCCAAATGAACCAGGATACTATGAAGGGGACAGGAACATAGTTGAAAGCATGCCAGTTCTGCCAGTAGGTTGTAATGTTGTCTCAGTTAAGATTAGTGACATTTATATTCAGGTATTGAAGAAACTAATTCTAGAATTTCTGTTAAAAGCTGCATTCAAAGAAAAGGTGAGGCAGTGATTCCACCTCTTATAAGCACAACCAACATGTAGAGGGGCCTCTCAATCCTTTTAGCTTGAGGATGTCATCAGTTGGAAGAAATTTTTGAAAGGTTCTCCAGTAGAAAAAATGCATGGAGGGAGAAAGGAATTTATTTCAGATAATATCTCCCCAATTCACCTGCTCCCAACAATAGAGTTTGGAATAGACAACTTTAGTGTGACTTTGATTTGATTAAGCTTGCCAAATATGTTTATCAGATATGTTTTTGCCAAGCTGTATGTTGGTAATTTTATTGGCCGAGTGATCTTGAAGGATAGTAGAGTGCTTAAGGAGTGACCAAATATTACCCTCCCAACTGTGAGCAACTTTGAGGTGAGGATTGAGCGCAGGAGAAGAAGCTGTCAGCCCATTTTTAGGATACCAGTGATCAAGCTAAAAACTAATATCCCCTTTACCCAAATCCCATATGAATAATTCTTCAGCAATGTGTCTGATCTTGAGCATACTCACCCAAATTTTAGAGTCCCCTAATTTTCTAACACCAAGAGAAGGATGTTGATCTTTGCAGCATTTACCCCACATGAATTTTACCCACAAGGAGGATTGGGCTCTAAACTTAATCCTGATCTTACACAGATTAACTTATGTGGATGGTTCAAACCTTTGAAACCAATACCCCCATCCAAGAGAGGTTTTGCTGCCTTCTGCCAAAAAACCCAATGCGTTTGATGTCTTTTTACAGACCAAAAAAACCTATTAAAAGCCCTCTCCATCTGAAGTTGACTGCTTTTCTTAATATTGGTCATCTGCAGGATGTAGGAGGGGAAAGTTGTGTGAATAGTTTTGAGAAAAGTGATTCTATCACCATTTGAGAGGAAGGAGTGCGTCCAACCTGAGAGATAGGAAGTAATCTTATTGAGGACTTAATAAAATTGAATCTATTTAGATCATCCAGTGAGGAGGAGCACTCTAAGAAATTTGATTGGGGAGTACAAGAGAAATAGTATAATTTGAAGCCCACTGTTTACAATTAGGAGAGGATTTTTAATTGAATATCAGATAATAGTTATCAAAACTAAAATACATTCCTATGTGTTGTTGAAACTTCTAGAGGCTCTGAAAGACTTTCTTAACAACATTCTTGTGAGCACTGGAGAAGACCATGATTTCATCAACATACAATAGGTGAGAAATGGCTATATTAAATCTGTGATGGTATCTCAGTTGGAAGCACAAAAATGATAAGGGAGGTTGGGACCTTGGAAGAAACTGACAACAGTAGCAACAACATCGGTTTTAATAATTTCCCAGGATTTTTTTGTAGAAGTCTTATCAAAAATTTTGGACAGGTAGTCTATTGTAAGAATGAAAATGGTTGGGGACAATCAGTCCCCTTGCTTCAAGTCTCTTGTAGAAATAAAGGACCCCCAAACTTGACCATTGATAAGGATGGAGTGTTCATTGTTAAGAAGCCATATGTGAATAAGATTATAGAACTCGGACTGAAAACCTCTGGCTGAGAGAATGCTCAGGATAAATTCCCAATGGATGGTATCATAAGCCTTCTTGATGTTCAGCTTGTAAATAAGGTTTCCTCCTCTACAAGGCTTATCTAAATCAAGGAGTAATTATTGGGCCAGTAAAGTGTTTTCAATAATGAACCCCCCCTTAACAAAGGCAGTCAGATTATGTTTGATCAGAGTGTCAAGATGGGGTTAGAGTCTATTAACAATAATTTTGCTCATAATTTTACTAAGAACACTGGTAAGACAGATGGGTCTGAAATGATCCCATGTTTTCTGAATTTTAGATTTAGGTACCAGAACACAGTTGGAAGCACAAAAATGATAAGGGAGGTTGGGACCTTGGAAGAAACTGACAACAGTAGCAACAACATCGGTTTTAATAATTTCCCAGGATTTTTTTGTAGAAGTCTACTGTGAATCAATGAGGCTCTGCAGTCTTAGAACTGTCAATGGAATTTAAGCCCACCCAGATTTGCTTTTCATTAGGGAGATCAATGAGTCTAAGGTTTTTGGTGTATATCAACTCTTCGGAGAAGTAGTGCCTATCAATTAGAGGTCGAGTAGTAGGTAGTTGGAAGCACAAAAATGATAAGGGAGGTTGTGACCTTGGAAGAAACTGACAACAATAGCAACAACATCGATTTTAATAATTTCCCAGGATTTTTTTGTAGAAGTCTACTGTGAATTAATCAGGTCCTGCAGTCTTAGAACTGTCAATGGAAGTTAAGCCCACCCAGATTTCCTTTTCATTAGGGGGATTAATGAGTCTAAGATTTTTGGTGTATATCAACTCTTCGGAGAAGTAGTGCCTATCAATTAGAGGCCTAGTAGTAGGGACTTGATTCAGTAGGTTTTCATAATAGTTAGTAGAATCTCTGGCAATTGCAGTTTTGTCAAGGAGCCAAATCCCCTCAGCATTTTGAATAGAGAGTATGCTAGTACACTTCCTTTTATATTTCATATATTACACCTTTCTAGAGGTTAAAAACATTACTAAGAAAAGAGGGATGAGTGGACTACATGTTGAGGTATGTAAAATGGGTGGAGGGGAAGAGGGCTATTCATACGGGTGATTGTGAATAGGAGAGGCCTATGATTAGAGCCAACAAGGTTTAATTGGGTAACACAAGTAAGTAGCAAATGGGAGAACCAAAGGTCATTAACTAGAAACCTATCAAGTTTTTCCCAAAGGTGTCCCTATTTACAACAGACTAAGTTTGACCAGGGTTTAGGATGGGATACACCTTTCCAGAGGTTAGAAACATTACTAAGAAAAGAGGGATGAGTGGACTACATGTTGAGGTATCTAAAATGGGCGGAGGGGAAGAGGGCTATTCATAGGAGGTGATTGTGAATAGGAGAGGCCTATGGTTAGAGCCAACAAGGTTTAATTGGGTAACAAAAGTAAGTAGGAAATGGGAGAACCAAAGGTCATTAACTAGAAACCTATCAAGTTTTTCCCAAAGGTGTCCCTATTTCCATGTGAAGGCAGATCCCTTGAATCCCAAGTCAAATAGTCCAACAAGATTAATTTTATCACTGAAAGTGGTCATTCTGGATAAGTTAGGGGCCCTACCTCCAGATTTTTATGTAGAAGAGGTAATACAGTTGAAGTCCCCCCTACCAACTAGGGAGAAGTCATCTGTTCACTGATGTGATGAAGGCAGGTCCAAAGCTCTCTTCTGTCTTCCTTTGTACAACCTGCATAGATAAAGGAAGCAAAGCCCAAGTGGCCATTTATTAGGAAGGAGAGATGAACAAATTACCGATGATCCACCAGGATGTGCCACCTGATTTCTTTCTACAGAAAATCTAAATTTATTATTGATATTAGAAAAGTGGGAGAAACTAGCAAACTTCTTGATAAGTTTTGGGGGTGTTTATGAACCATAGTTTCAAGGATGGCTATGCACCAAAGCTTGTATTTATAATTGAGATGTAAGACTCTTTTAAGAGCTCTTTTAAGAGAAAGGGGGTGAAAAGGGGGTGAGCCACCCCCCTAATGTTCCAAAATAGAAGGTTAATCATTAAGTGGGGGGTGGTGGAGGGATGGCTAAGATCTTGATCTAGTTCTTCCTCAAGAATTTATAGAGGGGGAACCATTCTTTACCCCACTTTTCCTTCTATCCTCATTAAAGCTGACCCTTGTTGAAGTTTATGCACTTTTGTCACCTCCTTTTTTATTTTCCTTGCTATTTGTATTTGTCATTCTTCTTCAAATGTCTGTTTCATAGCAGTAATATTATTTTCCGTAAGTACATTTTCAGAGTCAGTTGTGTGAGTGGGACACCCCACAACCTCACCAACAAGGCTGGGGGATGTAGGAGTCACAATGATCACTTCATTAACTTCTTTCTTGACAAAAAATGTTGGAGATACTGTTGTTGGACAGGTCGAAGGGGAATCACACAGCTCTTTTAATGGGTCCCCATGGGAAGCGATAGCAAAATTCAGTTGGGGGGGGGGGGTAACCTCGAGCATCGGGTAAGAGC
>NW_018219977.1:17906-20442 GCF_001263595.1 Phalaenopsis equestris
AAACTCCGTTGGGGGGGGGGGGTTACCTTCAGCAATGAGGTAAGTCATATTTTATATTAGTGATGGCATTATTTAGTGTGGGGGGGTTCCTTCGGCAGTGAGGTTTGGCATCTGTTTATTAGTCACGGGAACAAAATCCTTTGGAGTGTTGTTGGAATTCCTTCTGGGTGGCAGATGGAGCCTGTAGCATCTTTCCATTGTGTGGCCAAACATTTTACAATTTTGGTAATAATACCATTTTTGCTCAATAATAATATCATACCAGAAGCCTTCTATTTCAGATCCTATCCAGATCCTCTTCAGCTCTGGGAGGGTTATATCTCTTTCAATCAAGTTTCTAGCTAGAGCAGGTCTTGCTTTGTTGTAAGTGGGGGTATCCACCTTAAGAGGTGTACATAATGCCCTGACAATGTTAAATAGAGCATTAAGTTTGAAAATGGTGAGGAGAAGTCCTGGTAACTTGTACCATATAGGTACCACAGGAGGTTCCTTGCTTGGATCAAAGTCTGAGGTCCATTTTTTAATTTTCATTGTGGTCCCTGCAATCACTATGGATTGCTTAGCAAAAAGCCTGACATAATATTCTTCCACAGAGAGTTAGATTTGGAGATGTATTCCATAAAGCAACCCAATTCTCCAGGCCCCAATAAACTTGAGGGAGTCAAAGAAACTTTTAACAAGTTCCATTTTGGGGTGTCCCAATTGGAAGTTTCCTACTAATGTGAACTTTACTTCTTCTTGGAGTGAGGCAATTTCCATATTAGAGAAATAAACTGTAGTTTCACCATCTTTTGAGCCAAGTGGATGAATACAAGGGCAGGAACCCTTGCCATCTGCGGTATCATGGAAGACTTGGGGAAACACTAGCTTATCAGGATCTTGTAAAGTGTCAGTGGCTTTACCAACTACACCTGCATAGGTGGCTTCTTTCCACTAAGCATCAGTGAGCACATCTATAACTGTAGCCAACAGAGAAGAATAGCATAGCCTGCTGTAACAACCACCAAAGTTGGAGGAATAGCCACCAATGAGGTGATCAGACCACACCACTTCAGTAACCGAAAAACAACAAAAAAGCAACAGTTGGAAGTAGACAGATACAGTCACAAAAGGGGTGCTCAAGAAACACCTCTAAGTAACCACGAATAAATAGAGCACAGCTTCAATGGAATAGTAACACTTCCAAAAACTTCAATCCTGGGATAGTGGCAAGGCAATAAATAGCAATGCCTTACCCTAGCAAACACCATGTTTGGAAAGAAACAACCACTAAAGAGGTGGGCAATTAGGAAACCACTGCTTTAGTAACCATAAAATGAACAGAGGACCTCAGCTTGAGTGAATTAGTAACCCCTTCAAAGCTTAAGCTCGAGAAAGCTCAAAAAAGGAAAAGAGCCACCAAAGAGGTGACCAAGCAAAGGAGAGGACCCAGTAGACCACTTCTTCAGCTCCACACTTCACCCAGCACTTCAATGGAACAGTAACACTTCAAAAAACTCACAGCCTGGGATAGTGGCAAGGCAAAAAATAGGAATGCCTTACCCTAGCAAACACCATGTTTGGAAAGAAACAACCACCAAAGAGGTGGGAAATTAGGAAACCACTGCTTTAGTAACCATAAAATGAACAGAGGACCTCAGCTTGAGTGAATTAGTAACCCCTTCAAAGCTTAAGCTCGAGAAAGCTCAAAAAAGGAAAAGAGCCACCAAAGAGGTGACCAAGCAAAGGAGAGGACCCAGTAGACCACTTCTTCAGCTCCACACTTCACCCAGCTCTAGCAAATCTTCATCTCGCCAGAAACCTTGGTAGAGCTCCTTCTCCAGCCGCCACCATGAGGTAAACTCTTACATCATGGTAAATTTTTAAAATACTTATGAAGCATAAATTTAGCCCATAAAGACTCCCCAAATCTAAATTTAAACCAAAGTTTACACATGTTAATATTAATCTTCTTAAATATTTCTAAAAATTTTGGAAATTGCTTATCCAACTTCTGTTTTCGAAATCTCTAAGGAAATTAAGGTGGTGGTTTTTCTAAATAAAATTTTCATGGAGAAATAGGTCTTTCAGAATCTTTCGGAGTGTCCTCTTTTGATTCTTCAAATTCTTCTCTCTATTTCAATCTCTTTTTGACTCTTTTTGAATCCTACCTTGTCTCTTTTTGAACTCTACCTTCACTCTCTTTTACTTCTGAGTTGAATGTTCTTTATTTGCTCTTTATTCTGGTCTTTTGAATTTATTTTTATATTACTAGGAAGTGTTCCTTGAGATCAATTACTTAATGAACTTGCAATTTGCCCGAGTTGATTCTCAATATTTCTAATTGTCGCTCCTTGACTTTGTAACTGATTACCCATTTGTTATACCACTTCTTCTATAGAAAACTTCTTATCCTTAAATTGTGTATTACTATTGATTCCTGGAGGATAAGTACATCTATAATTATTATTTCCTTGGTTGTTCTAGTTTCCCAATTGGTTTACTTGGTTGTTCCCCCATTGCTAATTATTACCACCCGAATTGTTATTCCAGTTAA
>NW_018219977.1:22224-24133 GCF_001263595.1 Phalaenopsis equestris
GTAATATCTCAAAAATAGGTATAAAAATGTGTCTCAAAACACTATATATTTTAGGTGTATCACTATCCATGACATTAAGCCCAATTGATTACTTAATTTAATTTAGATGATTGTGATAAAGAGTTTAGAAAAGATTTGGAGTGATTTTGAATTTATTTGGAGGTTCAGTTTGGAGGATTCTGCCATTTAGTCAATTTAGGGATGTTGGGTTAGACTTGGTCTTAGGTTGAGTTAGAGTTGGGTTAAGTCCAAATTAATGGTTGAAAATGGTCTCGGGGAATATCATGAAGAGTTCTCAACATCAATTGGGTGTCAATCTTGGGGTTTGGGTATTCAATTAGGAGACATTTAGAGACAGAGCCAAATTGGGGGTTTTGGTCCAGGTTGATTTTAAGTAAATTTGAGGTTTGACCAAGGCCAATTGAAGGTTCAATTTGATGTGTGGTTCAAAGAGTTTATGATGCACAATATGTGGAACTTAAAGTTGAGCAAAGAAGAGTTTAGAGTTTCTAATGGTGAGGGTTCCTTTTCTAGTTCTCTAGCAGTTGTCAAGAGGAAAGTCCTATGGCTAGACGCTAGGCTACTAAAGAGTAAAAAGTAGACTTCGACCAAAAGTGAGGTCAACACACACTCATAGTCACACTTGAACACAAATTATGAAAATCATAACTCACTATTGCTGCCTAATTGAAGTTTTGAGGCTCCAAAAGGTCTCTAAATTTTGTCAAATTCTTCTCAATAGATAAAAAATAGAAAATAACCAAGGGTTTCTTCAAAATCCCCTCCAAAATTTTGCTAAATTTGATGTATTTCTAGAAATGCAGCTACTCGCACTATAATACCAATATGTGGTGCTATAGCATCCTTCTTTCTCGTCTGTGGTGCTATGGGGCCAAGGGTTGGTGCTATGGGGCCAAGTGTTGGTGCTATAGCGCCATAAAAAATCATCAATTGTCCTCTATTTTTTTTCTCATTTTCTCCAAATGTCCATTCCATGAACTTGAAGCCAAAAACATGCAAAATATCTTTCTTTAAAGTGTAATATCATAAAGAATGAACATAAAAGGCTTATAAAACATGAATTAAAAATAGGTTATCTTGAGGTGGATCAATCTACAACAGTAATCTCTTCCTTAGAATTAAATAACAAGCTATTAGATTGTAAGGTTCTTTGCCTAGTGTAACATAAATCCTCAGTTTAGCTTTAGGCCTTTGCTCAATATTGCTGTGCAATTTAAGCCCTAACTCACCTTAGGCTCTGAGGTTGTCATTTGTTAAGACATAAATCCTTCTTTTTTTCAGTCTATTAGTATGAATGTGTCGTACAAATGTAAGCCCTAAGTAACAATTATTAGTGGGAAGAAACATTTGTTCATATCTCTTCAAAAATAAAGCCAAATCATTGGATAGCTTGGGAAGTCACCGAGGTTTTCTTCAAGATCCATGATATCCCCTAGTTTTCTCCTTTAGGATTCCATAATGATTGTTCTAAACTTGAGTCTTTTCCATTTGACACTGATTTGTCCGACCATTAAAAATTCCTTTGAAGGCAATACTTTCTAATCTAAATCGAGAGTTTTCTTAGGTGACCTCAGTCATTTAAGATGTAATTAAATATAAGGGCTTGCCCTTAAAGGAAACTTTAGAACCCAACTTAATATAAACCATATCTAGTTGTTTATATTAGATAGGGGAACTTCTCGGACAACATAAAAGCTTTGCAGACTAAAATGGATGTCATAAACTCTTTAGTTTATTTTGTCGAGCTTCATTCGCAAGTGATGAGTATATTCCTCGGGGTAGATGCATCACTTGCAGTGTTGTACTCATTTATTCAAAATAATGTTTATATGAGTTAATTTTTATCTTATATTTTAAAATTAAATTATTATTGTCCAAAATTATATAT